>NW_015113177.1:264749-317731 GCF_001443285.1 Poecilia latipinna | reverse complement strand
AATTTCAAAATTTTTTTTTTTTCCCCCCCCCCCCCCCCCCCCTTTTCATAAATCTCTACAAGACTTTCCATCAGTGTTTGTTGGCTTCAACATTCCTCAAGTTTCCTTGAAACAGCAAGATGAACATTCTGGTTCAAAATAGAAAACAAGAAGGGAATAAAAGCTTTCAAGATCCTCAGGACCTCATTTTACCGTCCAAATGCCCTTTTGATCAAAAGATCACCATATATCAGCCCAACCTTGCCTAAAAGGGGCCAAACAGACACTAGATGAACTGTTATTGATTTGATTGGTAGCATTTTAGTCAGGGTCGAAAATACAAATTACTTTGATGTAGTGTACCTGCAATATTGGTACAAAAGAGTAAAAATACATATTCTTATTTTTGACAGTGAGACAGCTTTAAGTCATTTCTATAAAGTTCACCAGACATTTATTCCCCAGGCAGAGTGCTTCAAAGCAATCTGTTCATATGGCAGGTTCAGATGAGGACCAATTGGCTTTAACTGAGAAACAGGGAAAATATGACTCAGCCCGGTCAGACAAAAAAAATAAAAACATAAAAAATAAAAAAAATGGCTCTGCTATACTCTGTGGGAGTCATCACTGGAGGGAAAAGAGATGTGGACAGATTCCATGTCGGAGGAACTTAAGAAACAATCTCAAGAAGCCATTTTTCCCCTCAGCCATTCACCAGCGACTCCTACAGAGCTATTGAGCATTCACGCAGCACCTCCACATCCTCGACAAGCGCAACAAAAAGTGTTTTAAAGCAACACTCCCTGCAGTTCCCACACTATTTCACCTGTCAAACGCTTACAAAACAGTCAAGAAGGGCCCAATTCTCCTCAGGGGTGCTACAGCACACCTCTTGCCAGCCTTAGCCCCACTAAAGATGTTGTTACTCCTCTTAAAGAATGAATACACTATAAATCTTACCCACCTACCATCGTGAGGAACCAATCTGTGCATCAAGCTCCAGAGCGTATTTTCACCTTCACAAGCATTACCAAAAGACAAAAAAGAAAGGCAAAAAATGTGAAGAAAGCATTTCCTCTTGGAGAAGGATTCCAAGAGCAGGAGGATGAGTCATCTTGGGAATTATGCAGGGGAAGTCAACAGAGACCAAATGTCTGTTTGAGGTAGCAGATAAGAAAAAATGCAAGGAGAAGATGGAGCCAAGATGTGATGTGTTGTGTAAAACCCTCTACAGCTAGAGTTTAAATATAGGAACCAGAATGGTGCACAAAATTCTTATGTCTTGAAAATTTTATGTTTTTTCCTTGCTTGCATCTGAGGCATCTCATGCATAACAGCGGTTTCCAAAAATTCAGAGCCATACCCAGCATATTATATCCAATACTTGTTTGTTTTACATACATATTTGTTTGAATTAAGGTGTAAAAATAGGACCAACTTCTAACTTGGGTAACAGCAGCCATTTATCTCCCTTCTGTAAGAAATTATAGATAAATGCTCAGTAATTTAACAGTTTTCTAAGTAGGAACTAAATCAAAACTCCCACTAAACATACTTTTTCTCCAATTTTCCCGTGTGTGTAGGTTGGAGAGGTACAGCTTCACTTAGGCTAATTATAGGCCATCTCCAAAGTCTCTAGTTTGGTTGCTATGGTGCACAAAATTTATCGTCTGTGTCTGATGACTCCTGGATATAAAAAAATAAATAAAAAAGGATACATACAGCATGCTTCACAAAAGTTGGCACCCCTTGGAAAAGATCTGTATAACAGCCTTAAAGAAATGGTTGTCATGGAGACTTGATGACCCAGAGATGCCAGTTTTGGCTACCGTTTTCTACAGAAAAGTTTATTTGCATCTGGCTTAAAAATCCTCCATAAAATGAAGTCCTCCCTTGGTCTCATTTACAAATACATGTTTTTACATTTTTTATTATGTTTACAGACGAGGGCAAGCCTAAGAGAGCATTTACATTCCCTGACATATGAAGATCAACGAATGTCTGCAAAAAATATGAACGTATATTTTCCTTATTTTCCATTTATAAAAGTGACCAGGAGACGTGGGCTTGTTTAAATAAGTGGATCAAAATAAAATAGTTTTTCAGTGATATTATTCTACTGCATAAGGAAAGCTTTCCCATGGGTGTCAATATCTGTGGAGGCGACTGTGCAATATTTGAAGCTGATATTGTTAAATGTCTGCAAATGAGGCACTTATGAGCTTCTGTCCCCTAATGTGGTTAGTGGTGTGTGCTTGGCTACACTGAAACACAAGTAAAATTAAACATGAGATGTTTTTTTTTTTTTTTTTTATCTCTCTACTTGCTGACTCTGCTTTCCATAACCATCTACAGACATAACAGAAATACAAAATAAGATAAGCTGCACTAAAGATAGAGTTACACATTCCTTCTGGGTAAGGAACAATTATCCTGGAGGATAATAACTCTTAATGGATCATCAAATGCCAGAAGGAGGTGGAAACATGACACTCAGCAAAGTCTAATTTGTAGACGCGGCAATCACTGAATTAAAAAACAATTTTCTAGTTAAGCTGCCCACCTTGATCAACTTGAAAGCCAAAAAACAAGATTGTGCTCATGTTTGTCAGCTTTTCAGTTCCAATCCATTATCTGTTTCAGTTCTCTCTGCAATAACATTCTCATTTTAGACTCTCATAAAGCGAAAATCCGGATGTAACCGAATGAATGTTAATTTGGCCCAAGGCATTTCAGAGAATAAAGACATCAATCCTACTGTAGCCACAAGCCAACACACCCACACACACCAAATAACCCATGTGAGACAGCAGAGTGTGACAGAGTCATTAGTTTCATCAGCATTAAAGAAATGAAGCTCTCCATTTTACAAAAAGTTATAATTTATGCCGAGAACCTGGCTGTTAAAAATAAATCCAATGGGATGGAAGAGGGAATAATAACACAAACATATATATTTTTTTTTAAAATTCAAATGTGGCATTTATTTGTAGCAGTAAAACAATAGAGTTGCACCCAAACGATGCAATCAAGTGACAATACACATTTATTGCTCCTTCAAAATATAATTAACTATCTGTTTGATAAGGCTCCAGTAGTTGGTTCTACCGTTTATTAACACATACAACTTATTCTTCATTTGTTATGGAAATAAATAGAAGGGCATATTAAACAACCTTCCTTTTTAAAATGGCCAATAATAAGAACATAAGCAAACTATTGTATGTTTTGTAATGCAAGGTGAGCAAGAAACTGCACCAGGATTTTCATCATTTTAATGCACCACAAAGTATTTCACTCTAAGCTTAATGTGCAAGGCTAAAATTCCTACACACATATCTACCCCAACCTGTTACTGCGCACTGCCAACCAGATGGATGAAAGACAGATACACTTTTCTCTCACCTAGAAGGAAGATACTGAAGTGGCAAAATTGTGACATATATTTCTCCATTCTTATTTTACAGACGTGTCCGTTTTATGTTGTTTTCCAAGTATGCATGTAAGCAGTTTTTAGGCACACTGTGCAAGAAATTGGTGCATTTGAAAGGACAGATGACGTAGATGACAACCACACAATGCAAGAAAGGTTCAAAGAAGGCTTTTATGCATCAAGTTGTTTTGTTTCCCTTTTCTGTTACTGACTGAAGCTTTCCCCTCTTCTTTCTTTCCAATATATCTATGTGTGTGTGTGTGTGTGTGTAGGTGTGTGCGTGTGCATGTGTGTGTGCGTGTGCATGTGTGTGTGCGTGTGCATGTCAAAACAGGATGTAATTTTACCTGAAGTGTATAAAGAACTGTGCACAGCTGCAGGTGAGGGCTCTAATTGTCTGTCTTGCAGCAACACAACCTTCACAAAGCTTCAGGCCTTCGAAATAAAACAAAGACAAAGATCGATCGTTCTCATTTTTTAATAGTTTTCGCTCTCTCTCTCTTTTTTTTTAACTCTTTAAAAAAAATTTTAAAGAACAAATGGTCAAATGACCACTTGAAAAGTAGAGCGATTTAATTATATTTATACATTTGTCCTTGGGTCTATGAATCAAGATTAAAATGCACAAGAAATGCTGTTTCTATAAATATAGTTATTATACATTTCAGCACCTGGAGCAATTTGTATTGCCATTCTGTTTGAATATATTTAGATTTTGTTTATATTTATTCTGGGTGGTTAAGATCTTAGTAACGTACTGTTTACATGCATGTCAACTTTTCAGTCAGCACATCCTTGATTTGAATAACTTTGTGTCAACGTTGTTCTTAGGGTCACTGAACAAGTTGACTCAAAAAGTGACATGGCCTGAATCGTTTTCCCCAAGCTATCCGTTATACTTTTTACCGTACATTCATCTCGTTGTCCAGCTTTTCGTCCCAGTGATCCCTTATTCCCTCCCTCTACTCATTCTGTTTCACTAAGCCACGTTCCTCAACTGCAACAAATCCAGCCGTTCTGATTTAAGCCCGGTTTGATTAAAAGACCCAACCTGCCTGGGCCACTTTGACAAAACACACATGCTAAAGCGCCATGCGGGAAGGGTGATAAGAGCTCAGACTGTAAAAAACACAGACGACAGGCTGCCTGAGGTCAGATCATAATGCCGGGCCTGCTAAGACCTGCCTGCTGGCAAAAAAAAAAAAAAAAGACAAAAGGAAACGTAGCCCACAGAGCTTCTGTGCTGCCATCAGTGAGCTGAACATGCCTAAATTAATTTGATGAGTCAAACTGTTACAATCCACTTATGGTTCCATAAAAGACAAGAAAGAAAAAACTAACTTCTCTTCTCAATTCATCTTCAAGATGTCAGCTATCCAACAATACCAGAGATTTACTGCTTGGAAAAAAAAGAAGCAAAATGACCTTCAGAAATGTCAGAGGAATAAAACCTTTAATGATTAAAGGACTTTTGGGTAAATCATTGGCAGCTTTGCACGGCGGTACTCTTTGAAGGTGCCTGAATGCTTTACAACACAGCTTTAGTGAATCCACTTACATCTGTAGCACTGACAATCACAGGGACAACAGTGACTGCTTAAACTAAAGTTTAATTTTAAGCAGGTGTGTGAAACCATCAAACTATCCTTTAAAGACAAAATCTTCACAATCAGTTCATCATTTGAAAAACAAAAGGCACAAAGCTTTCTTTCCAAGCATATCCTCTCAGACTCTGAGATGCAGCCCATTTAAGAGATAATATGAAAGGGGGAGAAAAGCACAAGATAAGGGCTGAAAGAGTTGCAAACCCCCTTTGCTTTAAAAAAAAAAAAGTGGAATGTGGAGCAGAAAGAGTAGCAGCAAGAGAGAAACGTTGCCACTGATAGAATATTCTAGACTTTGATTAAAGGATCAGAGCAAATCCAGTGTCTTGCTTTTTATTCTTCTGCTTTTATGCTACCAGCTCCCATCCTCGTCATTTTTATGTAACATAGGGAGCGAATGAAGAGGAGGCACACACATTTTGCAAAAGAAATCTTTTGATAATTCAACAATGAGCTGGGAGATCTGATTTATTCAATGTCGCAGCATCTGGAGGAGCTGAACGGAGGAGGATGGCAGCAATAAAGACGGTAAGATGAGGATGGTGACGTGAGCAAACTTGCTTTCCCTCTGAGATTATGCCATTTCCTCTCTGACAAGATTTTCCTGAGATTTTCTTTATTTTCCCTCTAAAAGCAGCTTTGATACAAAGATCTGTAATCTTCATCAGTGTCAAAGCAGACAAAAACCATCCATGTCTCTGCAGTTTGTTGAAGAACATGTGTGTTTTTGAACAACCCTAATCAGACCTGCACAGGGCAAAACTCAAACATTTCAAAAATACAGTGAGGCCAACCTCCAGATGGGGAAAAAAACAGTTAATGATTAGAAAACAGAGTAAATCATTCACTGCTTTACATGACCAAACACACTCAAACTGAAGAAAACACCAACGGTGAACACGGAGCGATGGAAGAAAGAGAGAAGGGTCTTTTTCTGTTTTCTTTAAAAAAAATCCCTGCTAGTAAAATGAAATGGTTTGAGGCTCATTAGGAGTCTGAATTCAGCTGATGTCCCACCCCTTACCAAAACACAAAACATAATTTGTTCTCATTAAAGTTAAAGACATGCATGGACAGTAAAAAACATTAAAGCTTCAAGATGAAAATTAAAATGCTCTCTCTTTTTGAATTTTATTGCATTTACTGGGATTCTGGTCCAATTAAGAGATTTGAAGACGTAAGGCACGACTGCTAAGAGATTTGAAAGAGAAACAGCTGAAGATCCACATACGGGTTTGAGCAACCATGTAAAGGTAAAATTGTAAATAAAGAAAAAATAATTGTTTAATTTAAGGTGACTCTAAACAACAGTAACATCAAACATGAATAACAACTGAATACAGAAAGCAGAAAGAACAGGCCCCAGAAGGAAAAGTTTAATTGCTAATAAGAAATGCTAAAGACCATTTGAAAATTTCAACTCCTGACTTTACTTGCGTCTTCCTGTGAAAATACAAGTAAAATCATATTTTACAGAGACTGCTCTCTCACACAGACTGTGTGAAAAATCTCACAATTTCTATATCTTCTTAATGCATATTGAACTTCTAAAACAGAATCTGCTTAAATCAGTATCGGCAAGTCAAAGCTTTACAAAAACTGCCAACTGGAAACTGGACTAAAAAGTCAAACACAGGTGCATCTCTTCGGAGTGAAAACAGCTTAATGTATTGCATCTATTTGACAATAAATGCACACAACCGTGTAAGCTCGTTTCTGGAGTCCTGTTATTTTGTCATGTCAGCTTCACACAGCAGGAATGAGAACAGCAGCTGCTCCGCAGACCAGTAAAACGAATCCACCTTAAATCAGTTTCAGATCCAATCCATGCAAGCTTTGCAGATATTTTGAAGGAACAACTTGACCTTAAAACCTATCATTACACCTTAAACATGTGAAAATACAAGTAAATCCAGGGAACAATGTGGCGTCAGAAGTTTGAGCGGGAGGAAAGGCTGCAGGGTGCTCAGCTGGCTAACGGGTATCACACTGTAATCTGGCTCAGATACTCAACATGTGGATTAAGCAAATTAGGCAGAGGCCTCTTTGGCTGTCCACACACTTCACCACTGAGCTGAGAGCAATTAGCCAATTACAGCGTTTGTGGTGAAACACACACACCCGCGCACACACACCTCTTACACATAAGAGGCCCTGTAACACATGTTCTCTCTCGCATATCTTGCACTCACAAAATCATCTTTTGCAGGACACACTCATGCAGTTTAAGTCTATCCCATTACAAGGGCCCCCATGCCCAGTTTGCCGGCTGAAAGGACCAATTTGTTTATTCCTGTGGGGATTATGGGGACGGGGGAGGGGGTGAAACGCATCTAAGAGAGAACAGGGGCCCCTCTCCAAAAGCTCTTTAATTACTGCTCCTCCTTAGCGCCCTCTACACCCACCCCAGTCCCACCACACATCCTCAACCAGCGATGTCTCAACCACTATGAACTTGAGAGTTAACTGCTATTGACTTTGATAACCTAAACATGTGCTGCGCAGTTCGGTGTGTGTTGGTTCCGTTAGCACTAAAACAGGACAACGCGCCCACCAAGTCATCAGTAGAGCAGCTGTTTAAATCAACCACCGCTGTGTTCAGGCGAAAATTTATTAATAATCACAATCTAGACATCAAGCCTGACAAAATGTAACAGACTGGATGTAATTTTTTGGTGTTTTTGCTTCTTTTTTTTGTGTGGGAAATGTTTGATTTTGGTGTCGATTCCTCAGATCGGTAATCTCTGCTCTAGCTGCTCGTTGAGCTGGTGTCTGTCCGTTTTCATGGTAACGGGTCCGAGTGTAGGGTAAAGGCCCAGAGCAAGAAAAAGCAGAATACAGTCGAAGTATATTTTAGTATATTTTTCTAGATCCGCCCCTGACTGCATGGCCATTTTCAGGATGTGCAGATGTCTGTGTGAGAATAATACAGACTGAAAGAAGAGGGGAGAGATCAATAGCCCAGTTCCCTTGCAGGGTGATACTTTCTCCCTTCTGCTTCCAACAAGACATTAAAGCCCTGCAGATCTGAACTGGGCCAACACAACCATCATCCATCTCATTCTTACTGCAACAAAACATCACCTGCACCTGTGCCAAGACAGCAATATCTCTACATTATTACTTAAACAAGAACATTGTTTTTGTTTAAGTAAGGGTCTTCCAAGCTAAAGCTATGCAACAAAGTGGAGCAACTTCATTCATCAATGCAGTTTTTCCTCCTCCATCGAGACTCATGCGTCTTGCATGAAATAAAGATGCAAGCATAGCTTTTCTAGCCGCATGCCGTTTCTTAGTTCTTATTTTTTCATGAGTTAAGTGCAAAGTACGCCCTGCCCCAGTGATCGCTCATCACCTTGACAACCAAAAAGTGACAGTATTCTCCGTCCGAAATCAAAATGAATGAAACGTGTGACTTTTACCAGAATATGACCAAATGTATGCATAAACAAGCCAAATCTAGTTGATAATTAGAACCCATATGTATGCAAATTAATTCAAGTCTAAATACAGATATTCTGTCCTCAAAGTATTATTAGACTGTTAGTGTACGCAACACTTAAGACATTATTAGTATTAAACCACTAGACTCTTATTTAATGATGAGATCAAATTTTAGCTGCATCCGTTATTGGTCATTGCATTTACTGCGACATGATCTTATTTCACAAATATCATTTTTTTATGTAAAAAAAATATATATATTTAATTTCTGAAAGGGTGTTGAAAGCTTACAAGCATCAAGCAGCAACCTTCCACAGCCACCATGTTTCATAGGAATAGGATGCTTGACAGCAACATTCACTGCTATGACATGTAAGAGAAATGTGAATAAGCACAACGTGATTTTTCACACCTGGTGAGCTGTTGATCATCAGATGATGTAATCATAAATTATATCACACAGGCCTGAATGAGTTTGTGAGCACCATTACATCAAAAAGTGATCAGTTTCTGGCTGACGGAGCTTTTGATGAAGCAATAAACAGTATATGTGACCGAAGAACCTGGAAAAAGATGACAAAAAAATGTACTTGAGTAACAAACATGTTTTTCAAAGAGCGACCCGGGGGTCATTTGTGACAGCCTGACCACAATTCAAGAATGGATCAGTCTGACCTCCAAGCACAGGGGTTGATGCAGATCAGCAATTTTTAGGGTGAAATTTTCTTCAAATAATAATAATGATAAAAATCTTAGGGCTAATGTTTTATTAGTCACATTTCTGTTTTCAATTTAACTTTGCAGGAAAGAGAATCCCAAACATCCCACGGCCCTCTCCTTGAATAAAGTCTGAACAAGGCAAACACTGACCTTATCCCAAAGTTGTTGCAAAGCCTAGATGAAAAGCTTATTTTAGCACAGAAACAAAAATAATTCATATGAAAATGTAGAAATCTCATGCCTGCATCTAGACATGGTGATCACACAAGACCCTTTTTATGTTTCGAATAAACAAGTTACAGATTCCTTTTCTACAATAAATATGCTTCTTTCGATTCCAATTACATGAGTAGGAAACAGAAGTACTTTATTTTTAATCTAAAAAATTAAAAAGTAGCCCACAGACACTCATAGCCAAATAATTCTGGCCTTCAAGGCAGAAAATTGTAGACACTACTGATTTAAGATTTTTAAGATTTAGAGTTTTATCACATCTGTTGAGCAATAAAAAAACGCTGGTCGAGTCTTATTTTTCCCAGTTTTGGCAAACGATTACATACATTTGCAACAAACTCCTTGCTGCCTTTATGCAGCTACCACAAAGCCCAGTGGGGATCGTCAGGTTCCAAACAAAAGCCCCCAGGAAGCCTGGATCACCGTTCGACATGTTTGAGAAACACTGGCAGAACTCTTTCTCCCTTTTGTGTTCTCATTTCTTTCTGAATTTTACTCACTTTTCCTCCTTTTTATCTGAACCCCCCACAAACACCAGCAGCTTCGCCTATTCACGTCTTTGGATGTTCAGAAGGGAGTGAAAAAAAAAGTCCGCTACCAGCAGAAATGAGATGAGGGAAAACAGAAGGTAGCGAGAAAAGGGGGGCTGATGATTGATTAGAGGCAGAGGAAAAATAGTGGAGTTCCAAATGAATTACAGAGGCAGCTAAAGATGACTTTTCATGCTCATTAAAAGACACTTTTTCTGGGCATCCTTTACAAACACTTACAGACAAAAGAGTGACCCTAGTTAGAGGAACTCTGAAATACAGAGCAGTTTTGTTTTGAAGCGTTTCATCTAAACACCTCCTGGATCACCACAAAACACTTTTGATGCTGCCATCATATAATTGGCTTTCACTTGACTCCTAATAACTTGAAAGAACCTGGAGCATATAAATTGAGAATTTTTTTAAAAGACTAAAGGGACATCAGGCATAAAAACAACCTCTGAAGGCAACATCCAAACTGGTGTTAATGGCCTAATGTTGACCACTTGCAAAATGACATTTATGTGCCAATTTTTACCTTTGAGGGCAATTCTAAGGTTTATAAACCCTATTGAAGAAAAGGCTAAATATGCACCATGTCTGGGAAACATTGTGTCCCCATCTTCAATACATGGCAACCAGTAGTCCAAACTACCCAATGCCAGTGTGCCCTGTCCATTCATGATGGAATGAAAACAGGTGGTACAGTGGCTCCAGACGCATGGGAATGCATGTTACCATCAACACCGGGGGATTATGGCTTGCAGTACAAACTGTACCAAAAGACGCATCTCATTTCCTTTATCATGGTCATGCATATACGTTTCCCCAACTGGGGTTTACATTTTTAGAACGATACAGATAAAAACCTGGAAAACTTGGTGTTTTGATGTCTTTTGTGTAGAAACTTTCAAACAATGGTTTCTGTAATTGTTATGAAGGGAAATAAACAAGCTTCAGAGGAACTGCTTTATAGTAAAAAAGGAGGACAAATTACAATTTGTGTCCAATCTTAATTCCTAGAAACTGGAAAAATATTTCTGGTATTTAAAGTATTTTGAAATTCAAACTTAAAAAAAAAAAAACAATGGTACATAGAAAAAGTTTTCATTTTTAATATGGTAAACATTTTCGCAATTCCTAAATATCTTTAGTTTTTCTTTTCAACATAGTATTTCACTACTCATCTTTCATCTCAAAAGAAAGACTAAAGTATTACAACATGCACTGTATCCCCCCCCCTCCATATACAGACATATGGTGGCCTCCGGCTCAAAGAAAACCCATCCGACGCCGAGACTTGAGACTATTTGCTTCTTAAGTTACAAGAGAGACGATTGTTTAAGCAGAGCTCCACTCCAACCAGGCCCGGCTATAAATCTGGGCTGATTTAGACTGTAAAGACATTTTCCTGGATGAGGCCAAAGCTACAGGGATTCAATGAGATTTGATGGGGTCTGACGGTCTGACCAGAGTTTAGCCTCAAAAAGATGGGAAGTGAAAGGCAGTTAGCAAGAAACCCAATGTCTACTGCGTGTTTAAGAGGAAAACTCAGCTAATAGAGTATTAAATGCAGTTAAGATACCAAAATGGAGTCTTTTTTTTTTTTTTTTAATTTTGGAAAAAATGGGATACCATCTTTTGTTTGGGTAGTTTAGTTGTCATTTTTATTCATGTACATTTTAAAATGAATCCAGTCGAGTTAGCCACTAAAAATCAAATGCTCATTTTTCTTAATTGAGATCTTTTTTTTTTCCCTTATTCACCAGCGCTCACGTTATGAAACAGTATTCCAGATACATCTGTTAAACTTTCCATTTCTGCCATCTATGCAGTTTAAAACATTCTAATTATAGAATGACCTACTAAAACGCAGCATTTTGGATGTCATCCAAGTCAAGGAGATAAACAACAGGATCATCACTGAACCCACTGAGTCAAAGGGTTGGAACCGATGTTGACTTACTTGTTTACCATTTTTTTTATAATTATTCCCATTTGGGGGGAAAATTGAGAAAAGAACTTTGCACAGTATGTTGCCACTAAACAGTCTGCCTTATGGATAACAGTCCAGACATATTTCAGACAACAATCCAAGCAGAAGACAATTTCAAGGGTTATTGTGTCATAAATAGTAACAGTGAGTTTATTCATTCTCTAAACTATTTTGTTTTTTTATTTTTTATTTTTTTATTGAAATGGATAAAAATGTTGAACACATATTTTAACCACCTGCAGCACAGATGAGACATTAGCAAACTGAATTTCAGTCACCTTCCAGAATTATTTCAAGACGGACTTGACTGGACGTTGTGGCTGAAACTTATCACAATATAAGCATTTTATATCAGTCAATATTGATAATTATTGATTAGCTTTTTGTTTTAAATATCTGAAGCACTGCCAAACTGGTTACATGACCGTTCCTGTTTTATCCAGTTTTCACTCCACTCCGTTTATTTTTAAGCAGTTATGAGACATGGTGGCAAAATCTTAAACTGTTGCTGGCAAGTTACTCAACAGGTTGTTGCTAGGTAACCAAACTGAGGTAGTTGATCCCACCCACCTCTTCTAGCTCACCATGAAGGGTTGAATTCAGAGAATATGCTGTATGTTGAATCTAAGAGAAATGTTATCTATTGATGTTGTTCACATGTCTATTGTGGTATATACTGTTATTCATTTATTGCTCAGTCTTAACTGGAACTAACTTTCCATGGGTCAAAATAAAAATTTCTCCAAGTCATCCATTTGGGACTTACCTCAATTTCACCAAACTTTGAAGTCATAATTAGTTCATGTCTCTGCATTTTGAAATGGTAAATATAAACAGCTATAAGTAACCTGCTTGAATGAGTTAACACATCTTAAATAATTTGAAAGAGCCTGATGGAATTTGATTGTTTTGGACTAAATATGGAGTCACAACATCAATTCTTAATAAATATGTATCTACTGGCTATAGATGTGTGAAACTGTAAGCTCTTTGTATCTGCCAAGAGCATCAGGGCAGCTACAGAGCTGGTGAACGTTCCTTGAGGAGTTTTGGGATCAATAGGCCTGCCAAGAAGCATTAGTCCTCCAAGCCCACAGAGCCCGTCTCTGGACACAAGAGCACAGGGACTTTAACTCTGATCTTATTTATGCGCACACAAAAGAAAGCACAAGGGTTCTTTTGGTGGGGCCTGTTCAAACAGAAGGCCGATGTGGATAGGTCTTTAAGGGGGCCGGCCCGCATTGACTCTGGGGAAGGGAGAGCGGCTGACAGGTCAGTCTTAAAGCCTTTAAAAAAAATGGGGCCCGGATCAGGGGAACCAAAGGAGGGGAGCACGATGGAGCTTCGGCCTCTCCCTCTGCTCCCCAGAGACCAAAGCAGCCCTAGAGACAATAAGTCTGTGCCGTGGAGCTAAGAGGAGCCAAGAGTGAGAGTCGGGGCTCAGGGGAAGTTAAGCCAGGGAGGCAGGCAGTTGATGCACAGGGGGACGACTGATAGGGAAAGGCTCTGGCTTTGCCCAGCTGTCGCCCAGCTATCAGTCCAACGCTAAGGTCTACATGGATCTGTGTTCCACTGGATAAAAGAAAAGTGTTAAATCAAACCGCAATCCAGCCCCTTTCAAGGCTGGCAAGACGGCCACTGATTTTGGGGGGATGAAGGGCAAAAGATCAAAGCCCTCAGGAGAGGAACACAACAGCTCCATCCAGCTGGACGCTTCCCTCCTGTCATCTCAGAGTGGGGGTGCTGACGAGGGAGTGCTTTGCAAGGCAGGGTAGGGGGTTCAGCATCATAAACTGCAAGCCAGCAGGCACTTGGCTGGATAGCATGTGTGTATGCGTCTATGTGTGTGCCGTTTATGTGTAGGGGGATGGCTAAAGTCAGAATTGTCACCGTGAGCAGAACTGCAGATCTATCATGGTTGTCGTTCTTTAGCAGTGAAGTGGATAAAACAATGTGGGGGCAAAACAAGATTAAGTGAAAAATGGCCAAGGAGTCAAAGTGAGACAGATGAAAACTATAAAACCCATTCTGTTTCTGTATGTAAAAAAAAAAAACATATGGCAAGAAAGTATGTGCATGCATGCTTCAGTGACATGTTAATGAAAAAGTTTAAAAAATATCAGACAAAATTTGCCCAGTTGTTCCGTTTATGGCTGCCACAACCCAACAATGACCCTTCACCCCAAGTCCAATGACCTGGAAGTTACGTCCATTTGGGGAAGCCATTTCCTGACTCTATAAAAAGAGGCAGCGGAACTGAAAGAGACGGAGTGCGAAAATGGAGGGGCAGAATCATTAGCTGCTAGTACAATAGCCAGAGCTGTGTTCGGGTCCAGCCCCGTGTTTTGGAGAGGTCAAACTCAGCAGATCTGAGGGATGAAATTGAATTGGCACAGAGGATGAAGGAAAAAAAAAAACCCGTTGACAAGTCTACAGGCCGAGGCAGAGAGTCTATAAACAGCTGGCTGCTCACAAACAAAGAGAAGAAAGTGCCATGAGTTCTTTTTGGTTTTCCAGCAAGTTAAAAACAGAGTCAAGCTGAAACAGCCTGCAGCGCCGTGAATAGTGTGCATGATGATACTGACAGGTAAGGCAGGCTAATCCAAGTAAAGACAAAAAAACATAGGTCACGACAGGCTAAGCTAAAAATTTTCATAACCATCAATTGTTTCCCAGTCATCACCCTCTCATCCACGTCTTTGCCTTCAACCCACTGAAGGTCAGCTACAGTTGCACAGCTCACCATCAGTTCCCATGAGATCAAGACATTTTGGAGGCAGAGGCTCTGATCAGAGTGCGACAGTCTGGCCTCGTTGGTCCTGACAAAGAACAGATGAAGAACTTGACGTTCATCTGTTCAGCAAACGTCACATTAAAGGCCAAACAACCAAACTTCAGTGAGAAAGGGCGAGTCTGGAAAACCTCTAGTTGGTTTTTCATCACAATGTAAACTGCGGCCCAAATCTGCAGAATACTTGATCCAAAGTCCACTTCGCTAGATAACATTCATGCAGCTCAATCAACAACGTCGCCTCAATGTCTGTAGACACTAAAGATTGGTGCTTGCCAATGGTTAAGATTAGCCTTTGGGGAAAGTCAACAGTGTGATAAAAAAAAAAAAGTAGGTGTGGGTCGGAAGTACATAAGTAATAAAATGCTTGAGAAGCGAGTATGCAAAGGCTAGAGTTTATATGATTGTTTACATTTGGTGGTAAAGGAAGATTACTTTTCCCATCTTTAACTTGGCATTTTAGGTTTTCACTTAGCCATTTGCATATGGAAATAAAACACCACAGTGGCTGATGAGAAAGTTACTGCGGTGTTATATATCTGAATAAGAAATCAATTTCCACATAAAAAGGCATCAGATAGAAAGTGCATTTCTATGTCAAGCACCCTCTCAGCAGAATGAATCAGTTACACATTCTTCGCTCAACCTCCTCTCATCAAGCCCACACTGTGAGATACAGATGCACATGAAGAGCCAAAAAAGGGATGAGTATATTTAGCATCTCCCCCTTTTGATGTTCTCCCCTACTCCTCCCCTCTGCCTCCATCTCTCCTTCTCAATCCACTCCTTTCCAGTGGCACTGCTCTGCAGATAAGAAAGTGCTTCGCTTTCCCAAAGGAGTGGAAATATCTGCAAGGGCATTGTAAACACAGTAAACAGGGCACAACACCATTAAGTCGTACATGACTCATGAGTGGCACAGAAATCCACAGGATGCTGCTTTTAACGAGAGCTGCGAACTTGAGAGAAAAAAAAAATGAAAGGAAATTCAATCAAGAATGTGAAGCCTATTCAGAGGTGTCTCTGCTTTCATGTGAAATTAAGTCCATCAAGAATTTCTACAGAGAACATTTCGTTGCTACTCATTGTTCTCGCTGACCTGTGAGAACTTTCTGGAATATGACAAGACTTCAGCACATCGTCGGTTAAATAAAATCTCCAAAGGTCAAACAGAGTCACTGGAAAGAGACAAATAAAGAACTGATGGTGTACGATGGAGCTGAAAAATATTTCCTTTGTCCAGCTGGCTTTCCTTTAAGCTGCAATAAAAAATTCCACACATGCAATTCAATGACATTTGAAACATAAGTCGCATGGCCTTTTGTCCTTCGGTTTTCAAAGTTCAATTTTATTGATTAAAGCAAAAACTGCTTTCCAAAGCAATGTGGAAATATAACTCAGAAAAAAAAAATCACTTAAATAGAACCCATCAGACAACAGAAAGTAATTATGAAAAGACAGGAACATCTATCTGTCCGAAAAAGGGTTACAAGCCACTTCGAAGGCTTTGGGACGCCAGTCATCCAAAGTAAAAGAGAAATAATCCACCAATAAAGAAAACGTGCAACAGCAGTGAACAGTGTTGATCGTTTTTCTAGAACAAAGCAAATTATAGATAATTGAAAGGTTTTCTGTCATCTTTTTTAAAACCACCTGACTGGTGGTCCTTTTAAAAATACAATGAACGCAAAAAAAAACATGAGAAACTAAACCAAGCAAATACATGCATGCAATTTCATACAGCGAGTGAACCTAATTTCTGGTGAAAATATATAGACTTTAGATAACTTTTCAACTACTACCGCACTTTAGATTTAATTTTTCTACACTTTAAAATTTGCATAACCACGTAAAAACTATTTTTTACGTGCTGCTGTTGTAAACTCATGCTGGGTTCATGACCCTCGCATAATTAGCCACGTTTGAAGTAAATTTTAACAAATTATGATGGTTCAAAAGTGCATCATGTGTTAAGGCTATGCTCGGCGCCCTGCCACTACACTGAATGGTGGCTCTGTTACAAAACTGGTTGAAGCGCTGTCTGACTGATACAGAGGAGCACGGGATCAGCTCACTGTTTTGCCTGGATATTGTGCTCGTAAAATTTAAAGGGGCTTTTCGTCATTTGCTTCCTTGTTGGCTCAAGATAAGTTTCCAAAGCATACGCTCGGGGCACAAACAAAACCCACTAAGATTTGTTCCTTGATTTAAGTGTTTTGCAACTAAATATTCAAAAAGTGCAGAGTTTGTATTCAGCCTCCCTGGCTTTAGAGAAGCAAGTCTTACAGTCTACAAGTCTTTGGGGGTATGTTTCCATCAACCTTCCACATATAGATGGCTTCAATTAGCTGACTGCCGAATCTTGGTCAGAGTAGAGATAAAGTGTATGAAAATCAATATTTAAGGCACAGACTTGCAACTGTATTTATGTCTAGACTTTGACTAACCCATTCTTGATCTGAACCTTTCCATTGAAGCTCTGGCTGCACGTCTCTGGTGTTTTTGTTGCCGAGGTAAACCTCTGTCACAGTTTCAACTCATTTATTTTTCTTCTGGTCTTGCCCTGTATTTAGCTGCATTCATCTCTCCATCCACTCTGACCAGCTTTCCTGCATCTGCTGAAGAAAAACAACCTCTCCATGCTCCATGCTTCCACCTTTATATGGGGATTGTGTGCTTACGACATTATCCTTACTGCATTTTTCAAGGAGGGATAAAAACTTAATTGTAGTCGTGTTCTTACATAAAGGCCAGATTTGTGGAGTGGAGGACAAATAGTTGTCTCGTCAATGGGTTCTTCAATCATACTTTTAAACTTCTCTGCTCATTTCTCTTAGAAAATCGTCTTCCACATGTTTGTAATATTTTATGGCCAAACGCTGCTTTAAACATTAAGCTTTTTCTTTGTCTGGTGCTTTTCTTCCTTACTATTTTTTCAGTCCATCTAATATTCTCCAGCAAAGCTCTGAGGTCAATTTCAGCAGTTGGTTGTATTTAGCTCTGTGAATGTCTGACCTCAGCAATTTTTTCATGTAAAAAGTGAAATTAAAAGCCACCTATCATTTCAGTTCTTTTTCACTAAAAGGTTGACAGGTTATGAATACTTTTGAGACACGCAGGCCATATTGAAAAACACTCCAGCTGTTTCACTCTCAAGGCATCAGAAGGTAAATGACGACGGTCACATCCATCCACCCGTTACCCCAGCTATAACTCCTTTCCTGAATGCAAACAAGAGTTCAGAAGCAGTTCAAGGATAAGGGGGTAGATATGTTTGCATTCCAAAGCTGCTTCCATGCTGCCTAAATAGCCAGACAGGTGTTTGTGTATCCTGAATGCACATGACCTCTGTGCCCTCCTCCGAGGGGCAACAAGTCACCTGATGCGAGGAGGGGGGTGAGCGCTTTCAAAAAGAGCAGTGAAGGAGTGTAGTGATGAACACACACACACTCCTCAGCTAAGAATAGTCTTCATAAAAAGCCCTGTTTTTTATGAGAAGAGGAGGTGGGAGAGGGTGCTGACACTCTACACCCATCACTGAGAGAAAGGTTGGGGGAGTTTCCAAGTTGGTTGCCATATCTGACCTTCAGTTTTCAGAAGAAACACTCGAATGGTGCTTCAGATTTATTTCCAATAGATGTAGCTTCAAGTTGGTTTGAATTTCTCTTTAAAAGACAACACAGAATAAACAAACTCCTCCAATCTAAAAAGAGAAAAAAAAAAAAGAAAGTTAAGTCAATAAAATACTTAAAAGACTGACTTAATATGCTTATTAGACTTAGAGGGGCAATAAAATCTGAAACGCACACATAATTCTAAGTATATTTACAGATACTCACAGCACTGTTAAGAAGTGAGGGGAAGCAAACAGCAGAACAAAGCGAGGCTGCGCAGCGCGGAGCAGAGCCGGCTGGACTGCCAGGTCCTACTCATGAATCAATTTTGCTCAGCCAAAGTGCCAACATTAAATCCAATTAGACACCGGCTGGCACCAATCACTTTGATGACAGCGTCTAACTTAACCCTCAGGGAAAGACAGCAGTGCCAGTGGTGCCAGCTTCAAGAGTGTCAGAAAAAGAGGAAGAGGATCAGCAGAGGAAGATGCCTTTGTACTTCCTTTGAAGTGCATGTGTGCATTTGTTACAATCAACAGGGTCAGTTGAGTCGCTACCCATGCTCAGTGTGTGTGTGTTGGGTTGGTGGCACGCTGCCAGGGGCTCATATCAGAGTACAGCATGATAGGCTGTTACAGGCGCCAGCTGAACCCTTTTTTATTTCTGACTTCTGCCGCAACTGCCGGGCAACTTGACAGCATCCTGGCAACTGTCTGACATAGATACACACACCCGCGACATAAAGGCACACACAACAGAAGGAAACCAAATGCATGGAGCATGAAAGAGACACATTTAAGCTCCAACACCTGTCAGGGATTTACTATGACTGACTATGAAAGTACAAGAGGGAGACACCTCTGATATCAGGAAGTCGTGAGTCATGACCTCTCCTTTCCTGCTCTCAAATGAAAACTCATCTCTCATTCAGCCCATCTACTAAATAAGTAGTGAATTACTGCATCGCTCCTGACAGATGACCCTCAACTGGATGCACAGCAAGAAGAGAGGCAAGGAGGGGTTAGAAAAATCTATTCATGCCCAACTATGACCCTAAAGGCAAGCATATTGTTAATGTGAATAATGGAAGGGCATGAGGAGGAGGAAAAGCCTTGAGCCTCTTTAACCGCTCTTTTAAATGAGCCCACACAGCTTTCTGGTTGAATAAGTAACATCTGAAGCAACTACACTTAATAAGAGTGTGTCCCTACCTTGTCTCTGACTGCCAAGGTTAGAGCAATCAATCTGAGACAGTAATGCAGAAAGATGGGTAGCCAGGAAGGCCATTAAATTATACAGAAAAAAAGCCATAATCACTGAATCAATGTGGTGCAAACAAAACAAAAAAATGCAGATACTAGCTGCATTTCCATCACAAGTGTGAGAAAGTCTTTGTCCAAAAAAACAAACAAAAAAAAAACAATTTCTACTAATGTTGAAAAAACTATTTTGGCATTGCAGTGTCTCCATTCAATACGAATGCAATTAAAATCACACATGAATTCTTCA
Source organism: Poecilia latipinna (assembly GCF_001443285.1). Classification (NCBI taxonomy): domain Eukaryota; kingdom Metazoa; phylum Chordata; class Actinopteri; order Cyprinodontiformes; family Poeciliidae; genus Poecilia; species Poecilia latipinna. The sequence continues at coordinate 297,877 of NW_015113177.1, read as the reverse complement.
AGCAATGTCATTAAAAAAACAAGCCATGATCCTCCAATAAAATTGAGTAAGCTATTTTACAAAAGAGAAATTATCAATATTCTGGTTTCTAGATGTGCAAAGGAAACTTGTCATAACTGAAACAAAAATAAGTCTGTCAGTGAATGATTTTAAAGCCATTTATCAGATCCTTCTGACTTCACAAAAATGAGTAATACAACTTTTTGAGATTTCAGAATAAAGATTTGAGAAGTTCAATTCTAAAAAAAGTTTTATAACTCTTTAATGGCGCGGTTCCCGGAAAGCGATTATATTGCGACGATGCAATAAATGATTGTACATGACAAAGGAATAAGAATGAAAGGGCCTTTTAAAGAATCGGGTCAGGGCCTTTTAACAGCCTAACCTGGTGCTCCAACCCACATCCTGGCTTTCAGACCTGGGTCGGATTAAACCTCTCTCCAGATTTCCTCTCCCTCCCAGGCCAACACCTGGATAAGATCTACAAGCGGCACCAGCCATCCATGTCTGGACAAAAACATTAATGCATGTTCCCTCCTAATCACTTTCAAACTCAGCCAACAGGCCGCTTCAAAAGCAGCAGGGATTTGTTCCTTTGTTGCATCTGAGCAACACTGAACCGGGGCATGATTTACAATTATTGATGAAGTTTACCCAAGAGTCAGCAACAAAATAATCCCTTTAATGCAGAAGTAGTGTAGTACTCTGTTTAAGAAAACCACAACGCCCCTACCCCCCCCCCATCAATTACAATAATTGTGTCCAAATGGAATTATACTGTCCCCTATACATAAAAATAAAAAAAGAGGTGAGCATCTTTCAGAGTAACCTCTGTGGGCCAGTGCTGAACTAAATCAGGTTCTCTAAAATAAATTAGAATTAGGACGATGTGAAGCAGCGGACATTGCGCAGCATAGTTGGATTAATCTCCAGTTGGCCAATGCAATAACTTAAGTAGGTGCTTCTTAGAATAGAAACCTCATGGATCAAGCACCAAGCAACAAAAGAGGAAAATCATGCTGACCTAATTAATGCAGGCTCTTAGTGGAATATTTTTGTTGCCAGCTTCGATTCACGTCTGACCATGGAGATGAGTCTCCTGGTTCCTTTTGTGGGGTTATGTTGTCGATATCATCGTCTTCAGTTTTGCCTCTGGGTCTGAAGAATAAATCTGGCCTCTGGGAGTGGCTGCAACAGTCCTGAGGCAAAGTCACCGAGGCACTCATTATTTATCCTCTTTACCTTGCTACTCTCTACGTTCTTTCAGTGACCCTCCTGTTTTCTTACCATTTAAAAAAAGAATTAAACTTTGTCTCTTAAATGCTAAAATGTTGCTTTTTTTCAGCTGCTTTAAGAAGTGTGCACCTCCTTTGCTTTTTTAATGTATCAATATATTTCACATGTTGTTGTATCCACATAAACACTTCAGCTGCTTCTCCATATACAAGACATGGAGAGGGGAATTAACTTGTTGTAGTTTAGTTTGTATGCAAACATTTAAAGTTCAGATGGACATTTCAGTGGCAGGTTTCCACAGTGTTTTAGTTTTGTTCCATCTGCACCAAACTGAATCACATCTGAATTTTCTCATCGTCAACTTGGCGAGTTGTGCAGAAATCTAATAAACCATTCTTTTAAAAATTAGGTCTGATCAAGAATAACAACTATTTACGCAAAACTATTAAGAAAATTTCAGCAGATATCAATATCCAATATTTTATATACAATACCAAAACAATTGAGATGGTCCAACCAGCTATTACATTAAATTAGCATGTAAAATGCAAGTTAATAATATATTAGACAATAATTATTGCAGTCCATGCAGTCCTTTGCGAAATAAATATTGCACACACTGGTAGTGTGATGACTGTATGCTTTGCAGCTCTAGCTGGGACTCAGAGGACCACCCAGCCCAGGTTTTCTGTGGCCGCAATCAGACAGTGACAAGACCTCCATTCAAAGGGTGACGCCAGACATACAGAGAAAAACAAATTAGTCAGATTATATGCACAATAAAAACAAAACCAAAGTTTATTTTTCAAAAATCTGAATCTGGCAAGAGTTATTGTTTTCTTAATATGGATCATTTCTCTCTCAAGAATGAACAGGACACAAAAACTGCAACGACATCCCGGTGTGAAATCAATTCATTCCTTCCTCATCCTGTCTTTTGAGCAGATTGCATTCAATTCACCACTTTATCACCCCCTATGCGGTTGTAGTGACAACTATACATCTCTGCATGGAACATCGTGGGTTAAAGTAAGCATTCAAATTCAACAGCATGCACATAAGAGATCATCTGTTTTAAATGTACGGCTCCACTTCATGTTTAGTTTTAAAATCACTTCTGAGTTCAGGTCTAATATCAGTTTATCAATTTTCTGATCTGCTACTTATAATAAATTTAAAACCATAAATGTGTGGTTTTATGATATTGACTCTTGATAACTGCACTGTAAATAGTGTATTCAACCAAACCTGGGTCACTATCGGGCTCAGAGCTCAAATCTATTCTGAAGGTGCCATTATGAAACACTGAGTGGGAGCTGTAGTATTATACATAGCTGCCTGTGTGTAGGCCAGCTCTTTAATCAGTGACTGTAATTGCTGGGATGGACTTTGAACCACAGACATATTTGTCTCCGCTTTTCATCCATGGCTAAACAACGAAAGGGAGGGAGGCAGCAGCAAGCGCCCGGGCCTGGCCATGCACGGCTCCAGTCCCGGTCCCTACGAGCAGCCAAGCATGGAGGAGGAATAGAGGGGTCACAAACAGAAGAAAGAGTTTTGGCTGAGAATGGGACGAAAAGCTAGAGATGTGGAATGGAGGGGGTGGAGTAAAACAGAAAGGAAAAAGATTAAAAAAAGCGAGGAAAAAAAAGGCGGCGAACGGAGAGGATATGATGGTACACAAGACCCCCAGTGGCAGATTGAGAGCTCTGAGAAGACCAAACAGGAGTCTCTTCTGAATACTAAAACCTTTCATGGAGGCAACACTGCAACACAGACAACTCCAAAACATCTCCTTTGAGGCGCCGCAATATACGAGGCTTTCAACCGCTTGTTCCAGAGTTGGTCTAATTGGGAGCCGAGGCAATACAAGGAGGGTTAGGGAGGTGGGAGCAGAGGAGCTAAGGAGAAGAAGAGAGGCAAGGAGGGGTGCTTGATTTAAGAGGCCATTGTTTCAACAAGTACATTCTGCCTCCCTCTCCTTTCTCCTCATGGCCTCCCCTTCAGATGCCCACACTCCACAGAGTCAAAAGGCGGCGTTTAGCCCCTCTGAGCGAAGAGGAGCTGGGCTTGTTTTGACACTTTGTCCTCCTTGGCTTCTGTGAAAAGGCCCCGCTTCTATGGGGCACTCAAGTTCATTAGAAAGTACAGCGCATTCAGCTGCTTCCCCATTCCAGCTCCAGGCCTCAATGGGGCCTCCAAAGCTCCTCGCTGTTTGTTTAATAAAGACCCCCACAACCACCACCTTCATTTCCCTCATTGCAGAAGTAGCTGAGTTACAGCCTCCTGGGTCTGGAGAGACTGATCGAGGATAATGTAGAGAAAATAACGGGGGGAAAAATTAGCTCAAATGGGCCGTTTTATGATCTTCATGACCATTTCCCTTTCAGTTTGTGCTTATTGCTCATAACGGCAATTATTATTCCAAGAGAGTTGAGAAGTATGTAAAAAGTGTAATAAAAACAAATCAAAGGCAAAAGCATTTTAGCACCCAGTCAAAAGTCGTTGAAAAGCGACAACGTCACAGGAAATAGGAAAGTTAAGCACTGGGATAACACAGTGGCTTAATCAACTATGCACAATTAAATGTGGGAAACTTCACAAAAACGTGAAAATTCTACAGGGAAGTGTAAATTGTACGCATCAAAGTATGAAAGGTCCGAAGGTTTTCTGCCACCAAGGGATGAAATGTGCCGTTGTCAAGCATAAACAGACATTATAGAAGAAATAGCACAGAAAAGAGCTTCACCTGCAACATAACAGTGAAACTCTGAATCTGGAGTGTGTATGTGGAGAGTCAGGTTTCCGCTCTCTCACTTTCAGGTGACATCATTGCACGTCAGTAGGAGATGACACTCTAGAAGGGCAAAAGGTCAAAAAAAAGCCCCACAGAAGGCTCAGCTGCCCCACTGTGTGGCCCGATCTAAATGGAAATCACTATGCGAGTAAAAAGAAGGAAGACTTTATACAGTTGTAGTTTGTTACGTTGTCAATTAGAAATGCATCATATTATCAGTTTACTATAAAAACCAAGTTGCTACATGAATGTTTGAGAGTTTATCCAGAGGCTGTTGAGGGAGTCCTTTCCATGCTCCTCTAAAAACACAATTTTAAGGCAGAATTTAGTAGAAGGCCAATATTTTAAAAGGCCAAGCACATTTTGAGTAATTAATAAGTAGATTTCAGTGAGCCGATTGAGAAAATGTGCCAAGCACAAGAAGACTGGAAGCTACATGCCTCGCATGAAAGCACTTGTATTGTGAAGTGAAATAAACCGTGTCAAAAAAATAAAAATAGAAAATACTGCATTACCTGAGTAGCTAATTTTTGAAGTTAAAGATGTCAGAAGTTTGATGCATCATCTAAGCATAATGCAATATAGCAAAAGGTAATATTAGCCATTGTTTTGGCATAGTTTAGTTGTTAATATCAGCATCCAACAGTAAGTCAGAAAACAGGACTGGCAAAACATAGTTAGCTAAAACAAATTAGCTTATCGATGCCAAATGTGTTTTTTTAAGAAAAATAAAGTTTCCAAACTCTTGTAAACAATGGCAATCAGAGACAAAGAGAGAAGATAAAAATTCACATCATGTACCAATCACAAACCCAAATCTAGATGAGCAAATGGAGGAATTATGAAGATGATCAGTCTGTCATAAAGAAGCACAAGAGGAATGAGAGGATTTATATAATTAATCAAAAAACCATGTCCCCCTCTGCTTTCATCATCTTGGTGATAATTGCTGTCATATTTCTTGAAAGAAGAGTAGTTTATTGTATTTTTGGACATTACCACATAATCAAGTAGATCTATAGATTAAATGTTTGGCAGCCTGGTACATTTCCTCTTTTCTTATCTGATAGGCCTATGGGTGTAGTCCATCGATAACATTTCACATTTTATTTAAAAATCATCCTGTACGTTTTTTAATGCTGACTTTTTCAAATCTCACCATGGTGACTCTACTGGTTTTCTCTAAAATAGTCATCATTTTCTGTGAGTTCTTTGCAAACTACATCACTTACTGTGATGAGGAGACAATTTACTAAAACTTTTGTAGATTGGAAGCAATATTTGTTTGAATGAAAAAAAAAATCCTGATTTTAGCAAAACAATAAAGAAGATGCAATGCCAACTACAGGCTTTAGAAATGTGTACATTTTTGTGGCAACATAATGAATGCATTACGTTTAATTGATACGTTGTTGTACGTAGGAATGCTGAACTACACATGGGTCCAATTATAGCCAAAAGTTTCCAGTTATCCTCCCCAACGTTGTCATCAGCATTGCCAAACATGTGAGAGGCACTGTAACCTTTGGACGTCAGAGTCACATTCAGGAATCCGTTCTGTGGGCACGAGATTATGTTTCGGCGATGTGAACTCCACTCCACAGTGCAGCAGCAGCATACCTCCTACTGGTTTCAACAGCCAGGGGGACATCAGATCTTCAGCAGGTGCTTCCCTGCAGTTGTAGAACCCCAGTGAGGTGTGGGAGGAAAACGTGACACTGATCTAACACACTTCTTTCAGTTGTTGTATCAAAGAGTGCGATGCACCCAACAAAAATTATTAGAGTGTAGCTTAACAATGGATTCAGACTAAATTGTAGCTTGTCTTTTATTTTATTTTTTTCTAAAACATTCAGACCCAACAGATTCGTTTCTATAGTTTGCGTGAACACAATTCATTTCATGCTACTGCGCACACAGACGGTTATTTAATTTACTGCTTGAGGCTCACAAGTGTGCTGGTAAGCAAGTGCAGAAATCCAAGAGTGTGTGGGGTCTCTTTCAAATCATATCACATTCTAATCTTATCTGGAGCTGGAGATGGGAGCTGTGAGTGTGTGTTCCTAACCCTGGCCTGTGGCTGTGCAGGCTGCTTGTGCATGCTGGTATGTTGAAAGCCTTCATTCAGTCACCTTTTGGAGGTAATCTGGGAGACAGCTGCAAGCCCCCATGTGAAACCCTCCCACTGATGAACAGAGGAGGTGGCCAGGCTGGTTTGAGAAGGCTATCTAGACTGATGTAAAAGAAAGAGAAAAAGGAGATAAACCTCTGAATACAAAACAAAAACCACTAAAGAAGGTAGGAACAGCAACGTGACAAATATATTCAGAAATTTGGCATTGATTTTCCCAGAGTCAGCATGACTGGGTTAAAATTAACAAAAAATGGAAAGTGATTTAAAAAGTTTTTTTGTAAGGCAGAACCCATTTTATGTTATTAGGAGAGAATTAAATGATTTTTTTCAAATTATGAACTGGATTTATGTTTGGATCTTAACCAGGCCAGTCTAACACATACTTGTTATACTGGCCTGTGTAATGTTAAAACATAAAATATGCTTTGTGATGTGAACCACTAAAAGTTCAGACATGAATTAGCTGGTAAGTCCTGAAAAATGTGCTTGGTTTTGTATGGGTTAAATTCATCTGAGCAAAAGCGTCTGCAACAAATTTATTCCATGCTTCTATGATAATTAATCTGCAAAAACAGAAGTTAACATTGTCAAGATGTCTTCCTGCTAAACCTAAAGCTGCTATGAGACAAGTGCTCTCTTTTCTTGTATTGTTTAATCCCACATTTTAAAGGCAATCTGACCTTTATCACAAGTTAATAAGGTGTTTTAAATCTCTTACTGCACCATTTGAACCTGTGAAAGCATACTAAAACTAAAACCATGACCTAAACAATTAGCAGATTCAAGTAGTTCCTTAGTCAAAGTCATCAACTATGTTTAAAACCAGAGTGTGGTGGAATCCTGAGCAAAGACCAGTTGGGTAAATGTTATATAAATAGACTACTGACTTCAAACTTGGGATAGAGCTCTTTCCCGCATCAATAGTTTTAATTTGCCACGTCAGTCTGCTTGCTTCATTTCTCCCTCTTTTCCTCCCTCTGTGCTCATACTCGCCATAAGAGTGTATCACAACTTCTAACACCGGCAGGCTGAAGTAGGACGGCCTTCTTTTCCTCGCCAGTTGCCATGGTGAATTGTGTGTAGCATCAGGGCTCCATTGAGGATTCTATGAGTCACAACACTCCCGATTCAGAAGACAAAATAAAAAAAAAAAAAAGAAAACTCAGTTGACTCATATCAGCTGTTCTGAACCCAAACACAGCCCTTACCACATCTTAAGGTTTATCAAATGAGAGTTAGCCTCACACATTGTTAAATATTTTCATTGGGACAGGCTCTAAAATTGGTCTGACTCATTCTTTTGATGCCTTTTTTGGCAAGTTCACAACTGTTTAATGCTTAGCAGCAGTTGTGAGCTACTTAAATCCAGATTATCATTTACTTAGAGAAAGGAGAGGACATCTTTATGCATGTGCCATATTAATTCAGCGTTGGTGGGCTTAGGACGACTCTTCTGTAGACAAACAAAAAGAGAGTAACGGCTCTGACATCAATTAGCAGAAAAAAGCCTCATCCCCTGCCTTCAACGAGGCTCCGCTAATAGCAGTCTGTTTGCAAGCTGCCATCCGATCGAGTGAAAACCATATATGCACACACAAACCCATTTTGTCCATAACCTCCTCAGAGTGTACTGAATTAAGCTTTATCCAATTAATGAAGAAACATGTCTTTCTCTGGCTGCAGCTATTTGAATCTTGAACTTTCAGCAAATCTGCTTCTGTCAACACTCGACAATCTGGGATGAGAACAAAGGCGTTAACGGAAAACAGTGCAAGCAGATTTAGCAAATGTTGCTTCTCTGTTGCTTTTAATGGGAAGAGCAAGTCTCACCGCATACTCCATGAATGGACCAAAACCACTAAACATTTTAAGCAGCTTTAATCTACTCGTGCCTATTTGCAAAAGCACATTAGAAGTGGTGAGTTTTTTTTTTTTTTTAATGTCAGAAAAATGACGTTTGTAAGATTTAGCAGACAGCAATTTATCACTCAAGAACAGAGTCAGTAGTGCTGAGAGCGCATTTCCAAAACGAGAGTTTATTTATATCTTTCTGTAACCAATAAATGTGCTGAAGTAAATTAGTGTAGAAAAAAAACAGGGAAGAATTATTTACCAAAGATTTGAGGTATGGGCTGTCCACTTAGGAGCATTATTTTAGACTCGTAAATGAAAAAAAAGCTGATGTGCTGGGCTAGAGAGAGAAAATTCATATTCCACCTCACTGCTTATGAAAGGTAACACGAAGGACTGCCAAAGCAAAACAGGATGGAGAGCACAGAGCTTGGCAACCCCAGACAATCTGGTAACTTTTTTTGGAATATTACAGTTTTAAGTTGCTCTACTGTGATTATGGGGAAAGAAAGGCAGTTCAGATAAAATGTTATTCACCGTTCCAAAACAATAGGCACATAACACGCTCTACGTCGAACTAGGCCTGTCACGATAAACGATAAATCAATTAATCGCACGATAAATTAAACCTATTGACCTCATTTTAATTATCGGTTTTATCGTCTCTTCCTGCCATTTTTTCTTTTTCTTGATGACACTGAATTAAAAAAGGCTCAACTCCGATGTCCTCCACTGACCTTCCCTTCCAATTTCCTTAGTGTAATGTCCAGAGTTGTCGGCCCATTTTCAAAACCTGAGAGACACATTAGCCGACAGAAATCCTAGGCATAACGGTTCGATCGGGTTCGATCGTGCCGTGTGGTACCCAGCCACACAGCCATTATTTTGGACTTGTAGCCCAAAAATAATGGCTACAAGTCCAGTTAACTAATTTTAATATCAGGCATTAATCAATGCTTTACTAGAATCTACCTGCAATGCATGTGGCTAGAGTCAGCGTAAAGTCCTGACTGAATGAAAATGATCATAACCTATTTATGTCACGTTAACGAAGAACAGCTGAAAACTTGCCGGGTTTATCAACAAACCCCTGATTTAGATCAGAGCTAAGTCAGGGGTTTAGCTCCTGATTTAGCTATCTAAATCTAAATCACACTGCAGGATGATCAGTTACGAAATCACCAGCGACAATCTTAGGTCGCCCAACGATCTAAGATTATCTTAAGGGGAAAATAGGGGTAAAAAAATCGTGTAGTATGATCTTCTGCATCAGGTAGTCGGATGTGCCCATCTTCTCTATCTAAATCTATTGATTACTGAAGGTCAATACAGTATACAGACTTCATAATCTGCACTATTTTGGTTGAATGCAGTATTTATTTCCACTTTGGCTTTATGTTGTTTACTTTTTATTCAAGTACGTTTTTTGTTAATGGAGACTGAGAATCCATTTTATTTTTGTTTTTGCTCATTTTGTTTATTTAGTTAATCAGTTCCAGTGTCATGTGTTCTTTTGAAAATAAAGCGCATCTATCTATGGCAGGAAATAGCATGCATTATTACATCATTTCCATTAAATCAGTGTCAAAAGGTCTTGAAACAATATTAGCGTTTATCGCAATAATTTTTTAGACAATTAATCGCTCAGCAAAATTTGTTATCGTGACAGGCCTATGTAAAACTTGAATTAAGAAAAAAAAAAAAAAAACAAGGTAAAGTGTGATCCTAGGCATCTATTGCATTGCATCAGTTCCTTGATAACAATTCAGGTTGTGGTCAGGTTAGAAAACACTACAGGAGTTATACAGCGGCAGACGTGACCCTGTTTGCTAAAAACACAGAGTATCAGCAAGTACCAAAAACAGAGAAGTCTTATGAAGTCCTCGCTTCTTAATTATTAACAAGCTTGTTAGTTAAAGTTATCAACAGATGATCCAAAGCCACTGGTATAGCTGCAAGAGTAAGTTTAATTAATAAACTTATTTTCAAACAAAAACTGACTTCAATTAGCTAAAAAAAAAGGAAACAAAAAAAAACATGATCTCTCTCTGACATTCCTATTTATATCTCTATAGTGAACTCTGACCCGCTTCCCTGCCACAATTAAGGAACAGCATGATGCTGCCAGCACCATGTTTCATCTGTTGGGATATCAGTGTTATTAGTTTGCTCACGACATGTCCAAAGCTTCTGCTGTTGCACTCCACTACCAATAAGCTAATATGTCTAACAGCACTGAGACCTCTTGCTCTGAATGTTTGTTTTAAAGCAGGTTATCTGAGAATATTCATATTCATGTTTCATTTGATTACAAAAACAAATTGTCCCCCTTCTGAATGATGCTAAAAAAAAAGAGAACAAGTTTTGTCTCTATGAACATAATCACACTGAATGCACATTTTAAGTCAGAGCTACATAATAAAATTAGATTGCACTGCTACAAAAAAAAAAGTCAGATGGACATTAATTTACGAAAACTAATTGTAGACAAAAAAAGTTGGGTGTGCTGTAAATTGCCCTCATCTCTCAGTTCAAACTATAGCCATTCAAACACTTCTGTCATAAAAACATTATCTTTGTCCTCAAATATGATCCTGTGATGTCTTTATTTCAAGCTGAGACAACAAAGAGAATAAGTGGCTTATTTTTTGTAAGACTAAAACCACACTGGGGACGGAAAGAGGCCCTTTATCTCAACAATCCCCTGGTCGTTCCCCACAAACGTCCTCTTCCAGATATGCCCCCGTTTTATGGAATGTCCCAGGTGAAGCTTTCCTCTTTAGTCACAAAGTGAGGAGAGGCTCTAATGAACAATTAAGTTACTATGGATCTCTACCTGAGTGTGTCCTTCAAAATGCCTTTGTGTCCCTGCTCCCCCCTCCACTGGTGTGCTCAGACAGCGAGTCTCCAGGCCTGCTTATCTTTCTGTCCTCCACAGCAGGCCCCCGCTGAGACGGAGAACCAGAGTTTATTACAGTTTCCAATAATCTGCAACCCCCAAGGAGCTCAGAATGACAGTACTTGGTGTGGAAAAAGGACAGGACTCTATTTCACTACTAATCCTCTGATGGGCCACCAATATGATGCATGACCACAAGTAGTAAACTACAAGAATTATGGCAAATCTTTGGTTTTTTTATTATTATTATTCAACTGAAGCTAAATTTTAAAAGAAAGACTCTAAAGTGAATTGTGTTGATGGGTTTACAAGTTCAAAGACATTCATGCACAACATTGACCGTCACGCGCACTTCTGGCCACCACCTCTGGGAGCATCAGTGACCTACCACATAACCGTAGCCAGAACAACCAATGAACTGAATTTCAGGTTATCCAGGGAAAAACTAATCCTGTGACTCCCCAGAGGAGTCACTTTCATTTGTTGTCCCTGGAGAGACTTTTAAAAATACACAGTAACTTACTTTTGACAAGGATTAAGGATCTTAACATTTTAAATTTCCTTTCCAATATAATTACCTTGGAAGGCACAAGAGCTAATGATAAATGTGTATTTTCATCTTGTTTGTAACTAGCCTGAGGAGGATGATAAAATTAAACTTTGGCAAGCATTTCTACTGGTGGCTCATATCTGTTGTTACAATGAGAACAATTGTTCTCCAAAGTACAAGCTGACGGTGGTTAACTTTGTTTGTCTGTTTGCTGTGTGCACTGAAAGCTGACATCTGTGACAGATATTAGAGCAGTGAGCATAATTGAAATACGCCCTGGGGTTGCAGATTCATGTTCTGAAACCAGAAACAATCCAGAAGAAGAAAGCACGCCCAGGGGTCTCTTACAGAGAAAGCCCGACTTGCAGAGTGAGGGCCAGGTGATTTAGAGCAACACGAGGAGGGTAGAGGTCTGAGGTCTGACATTTATCCATCAGAGAATGTTAGAGGGAGAGCGGGGGTGGAAATAAAGTAATCATAGTTACCTCCACTGCTACCTTGGAGGTGCAATTCCATCCTTTCTGAAGAGACACACAAAGCGCAGCGGGGGTATCGGGTGGCCTGTTCCCCCGTCCTCTGGCGTAAGCAACAGCCTGGCCAATGCCAACCTAACCATCTAGACTAGAAGAGAGTACAGAACATTTATACCCTCCCAACACAGGAGCTTAAGTCTTACACATCCCAATAAATCTGGGCTTTTTCCACCTCTTAAACCCCCTAAAAGTCCTTAGCATAGGCTATGAAGCCAGAATGAAAGGTGAACGCGCACATGTGCCAAAACAATCAGATTCAAGAAAAAGAAAAAACTTGTTTTATAGAAACTAGCCATAGCTACAACCTCCAGGTCAACATTTCCCCGTTGAGAGAGAAATACTGTGCCCTACAGAGATGGATCTGCACCAAAAACAATACAAAGAGTGTAACAAATCTCTCTGTGGACTGGGTTAGTCATAAATGTCAACCTTGCAACACTATTAATATCAACACAATTACTCTGAGGACACTTAATTAAATGTGGCTTGGAGCATTTCTGCAAGACAAAGTTATAAATTTACATTCTGAAGCTTGCTGGGTATGCACAACCATGCCTGGATGTTCAGGGAAAAAAAAAAAAAAAAACAAACACTGGTGTGAGGCTGTGTTAGACTGTCTGTCGTCAGGGGACTAATCAATCCAAAGAGAGGGCATAGCAAGCAGGAAAGGGCACAGCAGGTGGAAGCAACCTGAACCAAAGATCAAACTTTCAGTCTGCTCTCTCAAAGCCACTTAGCTTGAAACTTAATTCCACAATGACCTCTTGTTCACTCCAACAATCAATCAATATCTAGTGTAGTTATGCAAAAACTACAAATCTTTTTTTTTTCCTCATTCAATTTACATCATCAAATGCAAGTTAAGTTTCTTAGAGTGAGTTGGTACCTTGTTCTTCCGTTTTTGACCTTATCAAAAGGTTTTCGATCGGTTCCTTGCCGTTTACCAGCAATTACGACAAATCTTTTACAGAAAAAGCTGCAAAAAGACATCAAAGAACATGTTATACAAAGATAGTCGTATTTCACTTATGTCTCTGTTTAGGACACTGAGTCACTTAGATCAGGAAGAGAGAAAGGAGATGTTTTGTATTTAAAATAACATTTCTGTTTTTCTTTATTGTATTACATCTTATTCTTCAGTTCAAGCATTATTGTGTAAATTGTACCTTTTACACCTTTTGCAAGATATCAAAACTCATTTCTGACATGCTTTCTTGAAAATGCAAAGCATGGAATGTCTTCTTTGGGACATAAACACCTGCAACTCCAATCAATAGCCGATCAGTGAATGAAAAGGGGCCCCTGTGGGAATCACAGCAGAGGGTGAGGAGAAGCACCGTCCCACAGCACACCATTAAACTGTGTAACACACTTGCCAACATGCCATTAGTCCAACTCAGCCTATTACTGCAAGGCCAGTGGACTTGGCTGAGAAGGCATTTTGACCTCACACACATATTAGTCATGAACACCACACAAACACACACACACAAACAAACACAGTTAAATAAATTATAGCTATGTCCAGTCAAATGGAACCAGCAGCTGACTTTAATGTTGCCATTTAGAAAAGGCAACTCCAAAATTATGGTATTACTCTTGTTTTTCATCCTTTAAGCCAAACAACATTTTTCCTTTTTATTAAGTTAAATACTTAGAAAGTACCTCATGCTGTGGAAAACAGATGATCAACGTGAATAACTTGGCCAGAAACATGGCAAACTTCAAGATCATAATTTTAAAATTAAAGGTGAACACCATCTACCTGCGGTCATCACATAAACAGAGACATTCACTGGAGCTATACAATTTATCCTCCACTTAAAATGCCAGCTGTGACCTATCGCAATCAGAGACAACAGACAAAGACGTGTTTGATACATGACACACGCCCAGCAGACTTAATTGCTTTATGACAGAACAAGACTATAATCAAACCAGCACGGCTCCCAGCCCCAGATAACGAGGGGTTGGTGTGTTGGTGTGTGTAGGTGTGTGTGTGTGTGTGTTTGGGCAGCAGGACATTAATAACTATATTTGAAAAAAAGATGAAAAACCCAATTATTAATAGGATGTGGCTCCTCCATTGTACCTTTTGTTTCCAGTTGAGATATTGACTCCTATCTGGGTGACATTTTGAAGACGGTTTTCTGGTGACATTTAGGAGATGTCACATTTGCTCCAACCTCCTTTCGAGATCTCTAACCAGATAATTGCAGGTGTAATTTTGGCTTGGCTGTCAGGTAAATCTTCATGATGCGTCAGAGAGCACGGCACCGGGCATCCATGTGTATAATAATGCTAAGCCCTGTCTCTATGTGTGTGTGTGTGTGTGTTTGGGAAAAGCAGTGAGTCCTCGCATTCCAGCGGCTGTTCTAACATGTTGTAAACACAAGGTGTTGGAGAAACATTGGACAAGGGGTGGTGGAAAACCCTCATACTTCTGACAAGTGCTGCTAAAGGGGATCGGGGTTGGGGCACAAGATATAAGCTATCAGAGATAAACATCTCTCAACCTGCAATGAAAGCACAAAAGGTTTATGGGAAATTAACCCCATGGGCCCCCCCCCCCCCTTTTCCCTGGGAGAGGGTACTCAAAGAAGTGCTCAGAACTTTCTAGCTCATAGAAAACACACAAAAACAATGTGAAAATCTTGGACTTCCTGCATCTGACGCCTCATTTCCAGCATCTATGAAAGTAAGTCAAGCAAAGGCATTCTGCCCGATTTAGGAAGGGATAATTTATTCCTACATCAGCTTGTGCTGGTAAAAATCAGCCTCAAGGCAAGGATCTGACAGCACACTGGCATACGCACACACCTCCCATGCTGGAGTAGACTGGATGCAAATTCCACACACCAGAAACTCGTTTTATCAAAATATAATTTGCTCAAATGCAGGAAATTCTGCGCAAAACTTGGGATGTACTGTTGTAGTTTAGCATTGGGCTACAGCGCTGGCACAATCAAATGCAAAAAGGTTACAATAAATCAAAGTGTTGAAGCTAACAAAAAAAAAGTAATGCACTTTGCAAGTCATATTAACATTCATACACAAAACTGAAAGTCTAATCTGTTCGGCGCATTTTTGGCTATGAAAATACCTTCTAAAGGGGAAATCAAACACATCTCACCAACCCAGTGTCCCCAGTACGGGAAGAAGTTAAGTGTTGTTGGGTCCAATTATCTGAAAGTGCCACAAACAGTCCAATTCACAGTTTTAAAAATGTTCATTTCTGTCCACCTCTTCCAAAACACGCTCACATGCAGTTTGAAGCCCGCGTCGCTGCGTCGCCTCTCGGACTCTCTTACCTGGACTCTGGCTGAGGAACAAAGTTGCCAGGACGCCCCACAGCACCGCGGCCAGCTGCATCTTCAACCCCACTTTTCTCTCGCTCTTCTCCGGGCTTCTCGACCCCCTGCTTCCCCCTCTTCCCTCTTTATTCTGTCCCCCTTCAACACAAACAAATACCGACGGGCTTCTTTCACAAGAAGACGCTCCCCCGGCTCTCACCCTAACCTCTTGGCATGACTGACTTTTTCTCCCCGTCTGTCTCCTCGACCTCCTCCGCCTCCTCCTCTCTAGTGATAAAGCAACAAAACCGGGATTAAAAAGTTAACTCTGAGAGGAGCGGCGCGGCCACCGTCTCCAGCATGTTGTGCAGTCGTTCCCGACGGTGTGGATACCAATAGGAGCCGAGGGCTGTACCACCATGGAGTCGGGAGGGTAGTTGAACTAGCTAATGAAGTAAATGAGAGCTAACATTGCAATACATCAACAACAGTAGGAAGTGGTTAACTTTAGAAAGCTGTGAAATAGGGGAATATATATGAAAGTGGTTTAGTGTCCTGTTTTTCTAAGTCATGTCTCATTTTATGCCTGCCTCTGCTCCCCTGTCCCTTACAAAATGGGCTCGTCCAAAATCTCTGCTCTTGTGTCATTTGTTAAATTACGTCTTTTAAAACGCTGGTGGTTCGCAGAAAGCACAGCAGAGCATCAGAGGCATAAATAAACAGTTTGCCCCTGTCTGCTCTGCAAACTTCTTCTCTGACTTTCTTTTTCTCTTTTTGCACAATGAAGGTTGAAAAGGAGAAGAAGTGGAGCATAAAAAGCTTTTCTGTTCTCACGTAAGTAAATGGAGGCAAATGACAGAGTGGCGTTTTTTATAGTGGAGAATAATGACTAAAAGATGAGGTCATTACACAGTCATTCATCCCGCAAATTTACACAAAACTACCAAAGGGATCTGGTGGTAATATTAAAATCTAATTAATTCAAACAATGGTACTGTAGATGCATGGCTTGCTTTCCTAGAATTGCACAACTTCCCTTTGAATGAGAATGATATAACTGTATCACAAGTTTATGCCTGGCAGTGAAGGCCGAAAAGATCCTGCTTTATAACAGTCTAGTAAATCCATCTGGCACTGAAAACAAAAAGGTAGACCCAGACATGGTGGTGGTTCTGATCTGGTACTTTACTTTAACCCTTAAAAAACTAAAAGTTTACTCATATAGTCTTTGTCCAATCAGTATTTGTTTGATTGTCTGAAACATGGAAGTGACAAAAAAGCAAAAACAGAACAACTTCTCTCCCCGCTCCTGCTGTGCACAGTAAAAGTTAAGAGCTGTAATTAAGACCATTTCTGGGTTGGAGCACGAATTAAATAGTTGTCTGGAAATTAACTGATTTATTTTTTGTCTTTTAGCAGAAATACTTCCACAAAAAAATCTACTCAGAAACAATTAAAATATCCATCCATGTGAAATATAAAATTGTCTTACAAATAGCTTCTCTTTTTTTCTTTTTTTTACCAGCCATGTTTTCTAAGAGTTATGTGGTCGATGGCTTTGAGCAGGAAGGGTCTCCTGTAGTGGTCTGCATTACAACACATCCGAACAAACTTCTGACTGAAGACACTCTGTTGTTGCATAACATCCTCATGAAGAGTTTGCTCAGAGTTGTTCATAGGGTTCTTCATTTTACGAAGAATTTTTCTTTGCACAATCATCTCCAGATGTTTCAGAACCAACTCTCTTTGTCAGGTTGTTTGACCTTTTTAAATTCCTGGCTCTGATTCTGCTGCCCCAGCAGAAGAAAAGAGCAGCAGAGATTACACTCTCCACTACATAATACAGAAGATTATGCAGCATTTTTCTGTGACCACTGAATAACCTAAGGTTGCAATCTGCTCTGTCCCTGCTTGAAGAAGGCTTTAGTGTTGCATCTCCATGCAGTCTGTTGTCCAGGTGAACGCTAAAGGTATTTATCCTCCACTACCTGCACTTCTTCTCCCATGATGATGGAAATGGTGTTTGACCCAATCCTGTTTTTCTTGAATTATACAATCATTTCTTTTTTTTGCTCACATTCAGTATGAGATGCTTTTCCAAGAAGGGTTAGCAGTTAATTTAACTAAAGCTACTGTTAAAAGGTCTGGGATAATAACTGTAAACATACAGTACATTCACGTTTATTCACTTACAGTGTTGTTACGCCAACCTTTATCAGATTGTGAAATTAGGCTTTTTCTTTACCCACTTTAACAAAAGATAATTTAAGGAGAAGGAGTGGAATTAAATTACTGTATA
Organism: Poecilia latipinna; assembly: GCF_001443285.1. NCBI lineage: Eukaryota > Metazoa > Chordata > Actinopteri > Cyprinodontiformes > Poeciliidae > Poecilia > Poecilia latipinna. The sequence continues at coordinate 280,285 of NW_015113177.1, read as the reverse complement.
TTTCCTCCAACTTATTAAAATGAAAGTAAACAAAATCATATTTCCATTTATTTTGCTTTACCTTATTTTTTTTCACATTTCTCCCAAAATAAACTGTCTTAGAAAAACATCTCTGGACATATGTCAAAATAATGGTGCATATCTACAGCATGGTAAACATGAGTAAAAACTGCACTGTTTATAATACACACACCAAAGTCTACTTATTCCTACTTATTCTTTTCAGTGTAAATGGAGCTGCAGAGCCCACTATCTAATTATAGGGCAGCTTTGGTTGGGACAGGAGCTTCCACGTTCCTAAACAGGCCATCATCATTCCGCACACGCCTTTCCTCCACTTTCCTCCATCAGAGAATTACATTTCATCCCAACAGAAGAGGTTTGTGCCATCATGTACTCCAGATTTGATGCGGAGCATTCTGACAAACAAAGCCATGGCCAAAGGGCTGTAATTATCCTCAGCTGAATAAAAAGAGCAATTGTTGATTGAGATTGATTGTTTTTGCTTTGTGTGGCAACAATAAAGAAATAATCATGAGCAGCATAAGCACCATATATTTTTTTTAAATTCCATTTTCTAATATAAAATGTTTTGTTGTCTATAGAAAAGTTTTTTTTATTTATTTCTCACTCACTGATGCACATCTGAAATTTGTAGTTTCTTAGTTTTTTTTATTTCTGATTTGAACTCTTATGAGTGTGAAATTCAATTTTAATTTGGACTTTTTCTCTCTGTTCTTTGATATAAGTTTGATTGTCTTATAATTGACTCCAACAGAATATTTCTCCCCTTGCAGACCAGCAAAATATTCCTCTGAAATGCACATTTGTTGCAGGGAGACTATTGTGGAAGAGTGTGACAATGGGGATTTGTTTGCAGAGAATGAAAGTAACTATTTTATGTCATGGTTAGATAAGTTCCCATTTAAGCATAACATATTACTTAATTGATAAAATATTACTAATTAAATATGCTTTGCTTAAAGGATCAGGACCAGTTAGACCTGGTCCTTTAGAGAGCCTTAAACAATGTGTATTTTTTGTTTTATTGCGGCTTGTGGAATGGAAAAGTAAACCTGTCACTCTGTAATTATAAACCGTTTTCATTTTGCTTTTGTGGTTAGGTTCTTTTGTCAAAGCTAATATGGAAAGAGGAAAATATCTCCATTTAATTTGTTTTCTTGATATTTTTTTTCAGACTTAGTTATTTTCAACAACCAATTTCAACAGAATTTTAGAACTTAAAAAAGTTCTTCAAACAATTAGATGGAGGTAAAATTGTAGACTGCTCCGCAGACCAATAAAATACATAGATTTATCTGACAAACAGAAGAAGACATCCTCTTCTTCATTAATAACAGAAGAGGCCTGCTGTGGTTGGAGTAAAGGGACGTTGTAGAGTTCATTCTTTTCTTCAAATATAAAAAATCAAATATAAAACTAGGACAGTAAAATACAATCCCAATGTAAAAGATTTAAGCTAAACTTGTTTCTTAGAATAAAAAATAAACTTGGCAGAATTAGCTGCTTCTCAAAACAGGTTTCAGTGCAATCAGCATTTCTATTTGATTTTTGTTCTGAACTGTGCCTTTTAGATTGAGCTAAATAAAGATAAAGTGAATCTTTAATTTTACATTAATCCAATTTTCTGACATGATCTTCCAGATAAGTTTTAGGATGTTGTTGGAGCCTGATGTGGTAAGCAGGGTCACATTTTTGGTTTTACCTACAATATTGTTTTGTATGTCTTTTTACTATACATTTTACTCAGTCAAAGCATTTTTTAAAATGAATGAATTTAAAATGCTGCAGAGACAACAGATCTGTTCACTCCTCCATTGGGTGTATGACCCATGTTCACTTTTACATGTAATCTAAAATAAAAAGAAATTAATTTCTATTTTTAATGAAGAACTGTTCCAAAGTGGAGCAATGGCATTTTTCTAATTTTTTTTCAGCTTCCATAGCCAAATAAAATTACAGTGAAAGCATTTAATGTAAAAATAAGTCAACATTGTTGCCTCATATGTCATTACATTCTATTTACCTTTGATCATTGCAACAAAAAACAACTAAATGGGGCTAGAAACATTTTTGAAATAATGTTCTTGTGGATCACTTCTGGGTCATTTCCAATCTTGACCCTCTTGGTTGGTTTTAAAGGGTTTAACCTCTACCTCTCCTAATGGTTCGTCATGTAACAGTTGTCCTTTTCCACACACACCTCTTTCTAGACTGTGTGGTAAAGCCTGAAACATATTCCCATTACATTGGAGTCAAGCCAAATAGGTGAAAGCGTTTAATGTTTAGATTTAGTTCGCAAGACATAGATTACAGATCCACCTGTAAAGGCATAGGAAAAATAAAATGATCATTCGTTTTCATTTGAAGTGGTAAAAAGTTGGAACAATACTTAACTGACTTGTATAGCATCTGTTACTTTATGACACTTTTGGTTTCTGGCATTTTATGGACGGTGCACAATTTGACTGCTAGAGTAAATTAAATGTGTGTGTGTGTGTGTGTGTGTGTGTGTGTGTGTGTGAGAAAAAGAGAGCAAGAAAGGTGTTGACAGAACAGCTGCTGCTTAATCACTTTAGCTTGAGCTGATAAATGAAAAGGTGAGCAGGGAGACCAGAGGGACACCACAGAACGAGAGTCAGCTGAATGTTGGACGTATTCAATGGTTTGTATATATTTGCATGTGTATCTGTGGGGTACAGAACAGACACATGACCTTTCCTCTTCACACCTCACTTAACCAAAATATCAGATGAGATTAACACATGGTTTCATTAATTTTCTGAGGATTGTTTCCCCCCGCTTCCACAAATGTTCCTTCTTTCACAAATGACATTCAGGATAATGAGTGTGGATGGGTGAATTAAAGAGGGATCATGTGTCTCAGGAAATGTAGAGAATATTCATTCTGGTTTAATCCCAGCAGTTTTCTGAGGTTGACTTATAAAGCCTCTGCATTGTATTTCTGTTTCTTTGCAAACTGAGTTCTCTCATTCAACTATGAAAGTCTTCTTCTGATTTAAGCAGCACTGTCAAAAGTTTTCTCATATAGTTGAACTTAGAACATAAACAACAATTCAATCTGAGAATAATAAAAAAAACCTGTAGTTTTTTATTTTATTTTATGATTAATGTATTAAATGTTCTGATTCCCAATAAAACCTGTAAGCTAAAAATTCACCATCACAAAATGAAACCGATTCCGTGCAGCTCATCACACATAGGGAACAAAAACTCAACATGTAATTGTTGGAAGGTTTGTTTTAAAATTGTAAGCTGTGAGAGAAACATTTTTCCATTTTCCTTCCTGAAAAACATTTAGTTTAAAACTTGCAAATCACACATTAGACCAACGTGTGTCTCCTTCTCCTTCACATCTGGGATGAGCTTTGTTCCAGCAGCAGCAGACTTTATAAGACAAGTTAATTGATGCTTTCCACTTTACATATTACAGCTTTGGGTGCATTTCTGGATGTGTCATCAAGCCGTGTTGACTGACGGTGCTTTTCCAAGTTACTCTTGATACCTTCAGGCTATTTAAGTTAATATTTCATCAAACTTTCTCCTGATTACTGAGGATGTGACGCTCACAAGCATCCAGCTGCTATTTGCTGCTATAAAGTGTTGTGCTCAAAATGACTTTGCCAGTGGCGGATGTGGTTTTTATATCAATTTCGACAACCTTATGTGTCTCCAATAAATCTGTTTATTGGTTTTCAAAACTATTTTTCCCTCACTTTTTTCCTACCTCATATAATTCATCAAGCGTGTGGCAAAGTCTATTTAAATTAGAAAGGAGAAGATTAAAACAATTACCTTAATTGTTCTTTAATATGTAGGGGAAAAAAATAAACAAAATGTTTAAAAGACAAAATTTACTGTAATTGATTAGTAAATAAATTTTAAGTATTTGTGAAATCCAAACTGTCTGTGAAAATGCAGATGTTCTTCCAAATACCTTTATTGATTATCACCTACTTTGCATTTTCTTGTCCTACAAACTTTAATTGTTGCCTCAGATTTTTTTTTCCATGTTTTTGATTTTTGAAGATGATAGTAGACTTTAATCTCAAAGTGTAGAAGTACAAGAGTAAAAAAAGCAAATGTTGGCTTTGACATGATAACTGATCATTCATCACCTGGTTTGCCTAGGCATAACGCCAGTCTAAAATGGCAGCTATGACTTTTCCTCAATACTTAGCTTTGAGTGTATTTATTTTTTGAAGCAAAAAAGCAAATAAAATCCCTGGAAAATGTGTTTTAGCTCTCTGTTCTTAATTGTTGTTTGAGTGATTTACATTGACTACTTCCCTTATTATCCAGACCTGGAAACCTGTTTTCTCTTAACATATTGTGCTAATTATATGTTAAAATGATTCCACCCTGTGAAGAAAACAGCATCAAGATAAAATATTTCCTACAAAATTCAATAAGTTTCTTGAAAGAAAGAACAAATAGACATCCTCTTTGACAAACAAGAAATCAATATCTTTTATTTGGAAAGGAGGTAGTATCTCATAGCCTTTAGGGCCACAAAGTTGTTGTTTTTTTCTTTCTTTTCTTTTTTTTTTTACACACGACAGTGGTTTATCTGCAGCTGGAACTTTCAAGCAAACTGAGTGGTTCTTCAAAAATGTCAGCGTTGATGCAGGGATCTTTTTTCCCCCCGTTTCTTTCTCTGTCTTTTGGTTTTTCTGGCCATGATGTAACCAGAGGCACCCTTATTAAATTTAGCTGGGGAACCCGACCACACCACAGTCCACATGGCTTGCTGCACCACACACACACACACACACACACACACACACACCCTTTCTCCATCCTGCTGCGGTGTGGTTCGGAGCCTAGCAGCCTGTTCTGTGGCCTGGATAACTACAGGGCTTTTCTGTGTACGGTTTATTTTTGTGGATGTTCTGCTCTCTTCTTGTTCTCCTTCTACAATGGGCTCCACACATGTAGTCTTTTGCCTCGCTGCTGACCTTTCATAGTGTGGAGACGTGGGTTTTGACCACAATTTCCAAAGAGGAAGGTCTTCTTTCCTAAAAGTGAATTTACCATAATTTTAGGTCCAATCACAAACTGTCTGCTTTGTTTCAAAGAGTCACGCTAGGATGAGTTATTTGTGGTGGCTCTTATTTTATGTTTGTGAAAACAAAAAGAAACTATTCAATTAATTCCTTTAAAAATGTTCAGCTGCTTACTTTGTTACTTATTTAGTAAGTGAAGTCTACTACTTGTGTACATTCATTTTAGTATCTAAGTTATAACACTGTTGCTTTGAGAAGGCCTCAAAAGTTTGTCAGAGAAAATCAGTCATGAAGGCCAGGAAACACAGCATCAAGGATATATTCGTTGAAAAGTGAAAAGCGGGACAAAGTTATAAAACAGTCACCCAACATCTCACAGAGCAATATTTAATCTGTCAGAGAAAAATGGAAAGATTATACTAAAACTACAAACCTGCAAAGACTTGACCAGCCACCTGACAGGAAGTGTTTCATTTAGAGATCCAAGTTCAGGAAGGAGAATCTGTTGACCTTTCCAGTATGAACCCGATCCTAAACAAACACCCACAGCTACAGTGGAATTGCTCAGATGAACAAGTGCTCATATTTTACAATGGCCTACTCAAGGTTCAGCTGTAAATCCAATTCAATATTTATGGGAACAATTGAAAATTGGTATTTACAGATATTCTCCATCTAATCCAACTTGACTCACAAACAAGAACATGTACTGTTTTCAGTCTCTAGATGTGCAAGAAGAGATACGGGGAAGGTGGAAAGTTGTTCTCTTGAGGAAAAAGTTGGATTAAACCCCTGGCGCTATAAAATAAACCCCATATCACAGTCGCCCACTTACGACTGGATTTACTTTCACTTGTTAAAACATCGCTTGGAAACGTTTGCTTGATTTAAACTGAGTTTGAAACAGATAATAGATTTTTTTTTCTCATAGTAGCAGGATTACTCTTAATAATAAGCATGAATTATGTGTCATTAATATTAGCAGTTGGTGTTTGAGAGATTTAGACATGTTGGTTCACTATCATCACCTCCAGTGCTCAAACAAACACAGACACTTGTTCCTGCAGGTGTACATGAGAGGGAATCTGCCTGGTGATGCTCAAGTAAACACATGCACATGCTTGCAGAATGCACACACACTTCCAGATCTACGCACGTTGCCAAACACACCTGGCCTGTTTTAAATCCTCATACAAAAGACGTCAAATCTTCTATGTCACTCAGAGCTGGAGGCACCGACGATACCAAAGAGCTCCGACGCTAAAGGGCAGCTTTGGAGCTTCACCATGCTTCATCTGAGCCTGCGCATGGTGGAGTGGGGGAGGCTCAAACTTCTGTGACTTTGGACTTTGGCTTTGTTAAGAAAAACAAAAGCACCTCACTAAGAAAATGCAGCCAGGAGCTTTGATCCCACTTTATGAAGAAATATCTCTGGGAGGAAGATTAAAATCTAAAATGTTGATAATAATGAACATATCATCCTGTATCTTTTAAAAGTGTTTCACCGCATGATGTCCTCTGGATACCACTTAGAAGCAAAGCTGCTAAAGGGAAGAAGAGAAGTTCTTGCATAAAATATGATTCTAGGGCAATATAAACTACAAGGTGAGAACATTGCTTTAGGTTTGATATTGAAAAGGATGAAAAGTTATAAAACAGGTTAAAACATATGGGGAAAATGTTCTAAAGAAAATCCTGCCTTGACTCAACTGTTTTGAAAAGTCTGTTTCTGTCTTGAAACTTTTAGATGTGTCCTTGTTCTAACACATCTTGATCAGGTGAATAGATCATTGCCAGGCTTCTGCAGCGTTTGATGACATAATGAGGATGTAGTTCAGTCTCCTGATTCAGGCACATTGGAGCAGGGATGCATTTAAAGGTTTACAGAACAGAGATTTATGAGATGCACTTTTCATTTTAACTTCATTCATAAATACCTTCATAATATGCTTTCGTTCTTTGATGACTGAACCTCATTTGTTCCTCAGTGTGAGCTTTCTATGGTGCAGTTTTATTTCTTCATATAGTAATTGGGTTACTGTGGTTGTGTTCTTGTTTTTACAAACTGATTAGGGTTTAAGCATCAAACTAACTTGGATGTGGTCTCAGATATTTTTTAACCAACAGACTGCTTCCACTGAAGATTTTACATCATTTTACCATGTTGACAAGATTCTTTTATAGCCCAAAATACATAAAGGTTACTCTTACAAACACATAACGTTTTGTCAAACTTTTTTTGTTTTTTTTTCCTGCAGCTAAGGCTAAACACTTCTGGCATCATGTTTGGTTTCAGAGTAGCTAAAAAAAAAAACGACTTTCAGCCTCTGTGCTGGATGCTTCTGTGTGCTGCTGACTCTGACTCCCACCATAATCTACGCTCTGAGAATCCCCCCAAACTCTTCACACTCTTGAAAAAATTGGCAAGTTGACAATACTTAGGAACCAGCCATTGCTACCATAATTAAAGATGCAAAACATTTACATTGTTCATTTTTTGCTTTTTACTGTATCTGCTGAGCATTAAATTCAATATGTAATGTTTTGAGAAAAAAGTAGAAAAGAAAAAAGAATCTATGTCAGACAGAGTCTCAGACATTACCCTTAGGAACTATTGTTGTTGTTGTTGATGATGATGATGATGATGATGATAATAATAATAATGACTTATTTTTTATTATTTTTACATAATAAAAAATTATGTTTTGTTGTGTTTGGTGAGAGCTTGTAAAGATTACAAACTTTCAAAAAGAATGAAAAGAGAGTTGAATGAATTTTTGATTTTCAAAATCAAAAATCAAAATCAATATGTTCTAGAAAATATTTTTATTTTTGTCTTAGCTATTAAAGAAATTATTTATTATTATAAGCTTTTCTGTACTTAAACAAATGAAAGAAAATAAATACATATTGTGTTGTACCTGACATTTTCCATTTAATAAAACATACATTTGAAAATGTCATCCTAAGGAAATCTAAGTGTCTATTTGAATCAGTTCCATTCACTGCAGTCAGGGGCCACAAAATTATTCAGCAATTTAGACACCCCTATAGGCCATAATATGGCATAAAACAACATTTCTGTTCTAATAATAATTTTGATTTATTGATTGGATGTAATCTTCTTTGACAAATGGTTTAGACTGTACAGAGGAGGTGAAAATTACTAAAATGTTAACGAACTTCCTAAAATTTAAGAAACTCAGAAATTTCTACATAGAGGTTTTGAGTTATATCAGTTCAAATCACAATACAATAATTTCTCATGCACTCATTATGCACAACATTATGACTGGTGAAATTAATATTAATCAGCAAGTGGACATTTTGTCCCTGTAGCTGATGTGCTGCATGATCTTTACATGAAAGGTGAAACTGTGATAGGTAGACAGCTGGGTCAGACTAGTTCTAAAACTGGACTTTTTTTTTTTCAAAAAAATTCAGTTTATGCATCTCATAAACATCTCATAAAGTCACATAACAACGTCTGGGCTGTACTGTAACGTAATCAATGTATGCATAACTTGGACCCAGAAGTGTTTATCATTGTTCCCCCAAAGACATAATCACATCAAAATTCTCTCTTAAAACAATAATTATGGTGAGATGCAGAAATTGCAGTTCATCTCGGTGATTTCCAAATAAAACCGGACATATAATGATCAAATCTAAAGCTAACAACTTCGTTTGCACTCCTTCTTGAGGGAACGTCACATTTTCACCTGTTTAAATGTTAGATGAGGGTCCAGTAAAAGGAAAAATATTTATACTGAAAGAAACAAGCAGGGGTCAGAAAGCTTCAGTGCACTGAAATCATTTTTTACAATGTATGTCTATGGGGAACTAAATGCAATTCTGCATAATGGACTTTAGAAAACATTTTCCCTTAGATAATATGCTGAGCCAGTTTTCTACAGATCACAAAGATAAGTGTGTGGCACATAAATGTTTTCACAATAGCTGATCTGGAGCAATAAGACAGCAGTGCATCGTGTTTGCTCGTGGAGTGTGTATCGGGGCACAGCAGCTTGTTTGACTGGAGATCCTGTGAGGAGCTGCAGCACAAATCCAACTTGGTACGAATGGATCGCAGCTCTGACCACAGGGAATGGCTCCAAATATTAGCATCCAATACTCACAGACGCTCATGTTTACCAGAGCTGCTGATGATTGGTTTTTTTCTGTCCTCTGGGTTTCACCTGTGGAAGCTATTCCACCTCCACAAAAAAGAAGATGACATCATTTCCCCCAGTCAAACATTTCAGTGATCCATTCCCAATCTGGTTGATAACCAAAGAGTAATTTACTGGATAGCCCAGTTTGTAAAATACAAAGTTTTATGGTGTCTCAATCTAATATTTTACAGCTTTGATACCTAAGAATGAAGATACTTAATACTGCTGTGCTTATAAATAAGTCAGATTACCCATGTAAATTACATTTACTGCCTAGATGACAACTAGGAAACTTACAGTGAACTATAATAATAATAATAATAATAATAATAATAATAATAATAATAATAATAATAATAATATCTGATATCATAATTATGATCAGAATCAGAATAAAATGGGAAGAGTACAAGATGCCACTATTTCTAAATTGTTGTATAATTTTCATTCAACTCTGTAATTATGCAATATTATGTATTTGTTCAACACATAATTAAAAAAAAAGTAAGAAAGTGTATGTCATGACTGAAGAAAAGTTCAAAGGCTATCAATACTTTTGCAATGCACTGTTTGTCCTGGGACGATCTCTTTGTGAGTCTGTGATTCAACGTTTTAAAGGTTTCAGATTCCATCTTTTCAGGCAGAAATACATGATTGCATCGTCTAAAACTCCCGGTGATTGACGTGCACTTCATTCAACCCTCTTTTCATTCTTTTTGAACGTTTGTAATCTTTACAAGCTCTCACCAAATCAAGCCTTCCACTTTCCAACAAAATGATAGGTCATATGCTTAACAGGGTGCAATTATGTGACAATTTCTTTCATGTACATGTTCCATCACAAACACAAAGCTCTGAAATGCCCAGAAGTTCCCTATAAATACGGCTCCTTTTATCGGCCAGTCCGCTGCTGCTTTCTCTTTGTGCTCCCCCGACTGGAACTTGTAATTGTGTGCCACTTATTTTCTAAGGCAACAGCATTTTTTTTTATTTTTTATGCAACAGCTGGGCAGTGACAGCACACACAAAGATCACACGCACATAATCAAAACCACAAAGCTACAGTATATACATCAGCGTGTATGTAAGAATGTGCCGGGGCATGCATGTGTACACACAGATTCTCAGTTTCTCGACTAACAAAAGCACCGAATCCTCTGGCGCTTATAAAGGCTTGTCAGGTTTTTGTTTGGCTTCTTCACAATATCTTCTGCATGTCAGGGTTTTTCTTTTAGCTTTCATAATAACAGATTGCAAAGCATGTAGGCTGCAATGCAAGCTTCTTTTCTTTAGGCGATATGGGCAGAGGGTGGGGCCTGCAGCTGTGTCAATAGGCTACCAAGCAAATCTAAAGCAGCCTCAAAAGCCTGCAAAACTGCCTTTTATGTTTCCCTTCTGTTTAAAAGACCGGCCTGTTTACCCTTTGCTCTTTCTATAAAGTGCAGCACCTGCGCTTGGAGAGGGAGGCATGGACAGTGGTTGTGTGAAGGTGTGTATCCGTACATGTTGAGTGACGAGGAGCACCTGTTGGGTAAGAAAGGACCCTGTGAACTTTTGGCAAGTCTTATCTCTAATGGACTGATTTGAACGGTAGTGGAAGGAAAGGAATCTTTAACATTCCACGCGGATGTGGAAAAGGTTTATTTTATAACTTTTCAACAGGAAAGCTGTCATTAACTCTACATGAGTAACCACAGAGGTTTCAAGGTTTTAAGAAAATATTTAGCACATTTTTTATTTACTGTAGTATAACAGGGAACCTCCTACGCTAAATTAGCAAAACACAAGATGCACTTAGCTAAATTAGGTAACTTAGTTACGGCAATAGAATCAGATACCATATGGTTTCAATATATTAAACACATATTACATGAAAACATTAGATAAAGAAGGTGTTGAACCTATCTGGAAATGACAAGCTTTTTCACTTTTGACACCCAACTGTAACTCTAACCCTCAGGTAATATTATTGTAATATTGTGAAGAAACCTGATTTGATTCCAGGGTAGGGATAAAGTCAAAGGACAGATGCTGCATTATCATAAAAGCAAACATATGTATTAATGTATATTACACAGCTGTTTGTTTACTGTATCCAGGACTGAACTGCTCTCAGGATTTATTGTTTTTCCCAATTAGTTAAGCAAATGAATTAAATTAAATTAAATCTTTATTTATTTGAAACACATGCAAATAAATATCTGGGAAAAAGAAGAAAAATAGAAATAATGAATAATAATTATGCTGAAATGATTAAATAATCATCAGACGTGAACATAACATTGCCATGCTATTTAAAGACTTCATTGTGCTTTGCTAGAAATAACAGTATAAGATGATCAACATTCAATTTTAGTTTTTTTAATTTGATTCACTCAATAATAAATATGAGTAGTTCAGGTTGCAACTAAATAAAATAATGAGCAGAAAAAGCATGAATTTATATCTCTCCTCCTACTAAAAAAAATAAGTTATTCAGCTCCAGAAACTATTAGACATATTTCAAATACATAAAAATGCAAACAATATATGCACAACATTGTCCATGGCAGTTATAGCAGTAACCCTCCATGTATTCATGCAAAAATATTGTAAAATTTCTGGAACCACTTCCATACTAATAAATGTGCAGTCAAACCCTGTGCAAATAAAACACATTTTTAATGTAAGCGTTATAGAGAGCAACAATCTTTGCCATGTGTCTTTGTAATGTAGAATAGCAATTTGCATCCCTCCTGACTCAGATTAGTATGACAAAAACTATTTATTACACATATCTCAGCTATGTAAAACATTTCACATCTTCTCATGTTTCACAGCTTAACTGACAGCAATTTCCAGATCTGATAATTGTTGTGGTTTATTTGTGGCATGTTTCACGAAGCTTGATAAGTATTTATTGTTTCAGCAAAAGGGCATGGATTGACTGGTAGCTCAGAAATGTGTGTGCGTGTGTGTGTGTGTGTGTGTGTGTGTGTGTGTGTGTGTGTGTGTGTTTGTGGGGCTACATTGTGCTGTTCTCGTGGTTACAGTAATGACACGCTTAGAAAGACGATGGCGCCAGACAGCTCAGCAGACCCCTACCACACTTAAAATTTGAGAACATAACTGTGTCAGTCCAGAGGGCTCGACACAGACCAGCTTTGATAATTCCACATTAATAACAACAGGCCAAGCAAATGCTGTGGGCTAGAGTCCATGCTGATGAAATGTTTAGGAATTTAAGGGAACTATTTGCAACATTGGGCATTGCAGACAGTGTGTAATTACTTCACATGTCCCTCTGAAGAATTTAGCAGGGCTCAGAATCTGCAGAGAGGCAGCAGAAGCAAAACTGAAGCTGACAGAGCTTCATGTTTCATTAAGTTGATACATTGCAAACTTTGCAAATAACCAAGGGAGAATGTTGGAGGTTAACTGACTGTCGCATGGACCAAGAGACAGAACATTCATTTAAATACGGCAAATGGACAGACGTCTTACTGTATCCTCTGAAGGTTCCTCTACACGTCGATCTGCAGTCCCCTGAACATATGAGTACAGTAAAAGAGAAACTAATCTCCAAATGAAATAAATATGAAATTGCTAATAACATTTTTCTCTTAAAATGTATTTGATAAAACTTTCATATGACTGACTGACTAAATTCTCTGTATTTTATTTGTTGCTGCCTCTTGGCCAGGACCTAATTGGAAACAAAGTTATTAATTTCAAAAACACAAAAAAAATTAATTGTTGTTAGGTGGGAGTAAAATTCTGCAAGTTTTTAAAAGCTTTTTACAAATAGAAATGTGAAAAGTGTGGCATGGATTATAATCACACATTTAACTGCCATGAATGCTGCACATTGGTGTGGTACGTCTCAACATCTAAAGACTGGAAGCTTTGTCCATCATCGAAGGACACTGAGGTTGGACAGAGAGCGTCTGCGCACAGCTTACCACAGATGTTAAATTAGATATCAGTCTGGACTTTGACTTGACCATTCTGACACATGGATAATTGTTTTATGTTGATACTGTCCAAATTGTGTCACTTAATTTTTTTTTTTTTTTTATATTACAGCTCTTCTTATTCCCCCTCAAAAGATATTGGCTTCTGGCAGGAGACAGTTGTAAAAAATAAATTTGATTAAACAAAGGTGTAAAAATGTGCATTATTCTCATTTATTTCATTGTTTTCTCTCTTTCTTTCTCTCTTTCTTTCTTTCCTTCTTCTTTATCTTTTTTATTTAATTGATAGAATTGTGTTCATGCTGGTTGTATATTAGAAGTCATTGTACAGGTGGAAAGTGAACTTCTGCTGCAGTCTTGAGCCCTTTGCTGCCTATAACAGTTTTTTCAGGATTTGTCTCTTTTCAGTTCTTTTTATCTTCCCATCAACTCTGATCAACTTACATGTTTCAGCTAAAAAAAGATAATTCCCACAGCAAGATCAAAAGTGTGATCATCAACATACTTTCACATGATAATACCATAGTTCAATATTAAATATTTTTGCGACTTTTGTTCGGCTGCATTGCAATTGCATGCGACATATATCAGGATTTTATTTGCAAAAAGATTGGAAAATAATCTAAATTGTAGTTTTGCTTCACCATTTTGCACTACTTTGTATTAGTGCATCTTAACCTCCCCCCCCCCACGAATTAAATACAATGACATGATTGTGGTGGCACATGTGAAAAGGTAAAAGAAATGTGAAAATGTTTGCCATGCACTGTAATTATTGCTCAAAAGGAGGAATAAAAAGAGCTGGGAGAAGATTGATTTTGCTTTCACTTTGCAGTTGGTAGCTTGAGAAAAATTTCCAGCACAACAGAAAAATAAATTTGATTAAGCTGTCATAAATTCTGCGTGACTCTCTCTGAAAGCACCAGAATTATTATTATTATTTCAGATAAAAAGAATTTGGGGTTCTTTAAATGTCTGCACACCACTATAACATCTAGAAAGTTTAAAAAAGACATTTCTTGTGCTTCACTACTCCTGCTGGAGGGCACACTCACCAGAAACAAAGCCGGCGACATATTCAGCAACACTCAATACCCTTAACAATGTATCTGGAGTATGTGGCCTCTGAAACAAAAGGGAAGAGAAGCACAAGCTCAGCTTTGCTTACAGGAAGGTTGGTTAGCGCTGCAGATCTCAAGGGCACAGCTATTAGTGCTTGAATGCTTATCTTTCCTCTGTCGGGATGGAGGCAGAGAAAGGATTGTAGGAGTCATTTTGTCCCAGAAATTGGGAAGTGAAAGGGAGAATGTTGTAGAGACCAGTGTTGGAAGAGACAGGGACACAGCCAGCTCCTCTGTTGTCTCCAATCCCCCAGAGTCTCATTTGGCTTTATTTCTCCTAACAGCTCCACCTTCCTCCCTCCACCACACCCTGACAGATTGGAGGAAATGAATGCCTACAAATTGGCCTGATTGGTGAGGCGAAGTCGCCTTGGAGATCCTGCCGGCTCTGTGTTCCAACCAGCTGACTTGGGGTCTCTTGTCCAGCTTCTCTGTCTTCAGTGTTGAATTAGCTACAGAGAGCAGCTTGTTTGGACCCAGAGCTCATTAGGATGTTCAGGCTTTGTGTTTTTAAAGGACCACATACGAGAGGCCATTATTTGTTAGAAATAATGGAGCAATATGTAGGTTGGAGGATGAACTACTTCTTGTTTCAGGGACCTCCTGTGAATGTAAACCTCATATTTTATTTAAATTGGTGAAGCTTGAAGCAGGGGGGAGATTTAAATACTAGTACATTTTTCAAACCATAGTAAGGTTTTCTTTTAAAGGCTATTTTAGAGATGATGGGATCAAAAGGAATTTGAAAGCATTGGCTATGTGTTCACATTCGATTTGTACGATTTGCAGCTTTCCATTTTTAATGTTTGCTTTATAAGTATTTGCATTTTGTTGCCGACATGTCTATCATGCTTAAATTTCACAACTGATTAAACTTTTGTTTTAAATGAAAACATAGGAGACACAAGAAGAAATCTTTCAAAAGTTGTCAAAGGAGAAACAGAGAAACAGATGAATCAAAACTAGTTAGATTGGGATAAACGTTGAACATATTTCAAGCAGACGCTACAGAGAGAGCATATAATATTCTTAGCATTTGAATTTTAAATATTTAGCCTCATGTTTAAATCTTGCATGTGAATGCAACCTATAGTTCCTGTGTATATTTCTACAACAAAGGAATTTTATGTGCAATATGCTATCTATACTGTAGCATTGAACTCAAATCACATGAAAAAGTTTGGTAACACTTTATTTGAAGGGGGTTGAATAAGACTGACATGACACTGTCATAACTCC
>NW_015113177.1:248288-260753 GCF_001443285.1 Poecilia latipinna | reverse complement strand
CTAATGTCTAATCAGTTTCATCAACAGTATAATAGCAGGTGTCAATGCTGAACGTGAACATGTACGTGTATTCCTGTTTGTTTTTGCTGCTGCTTTCTCCCCATTTTGCTCTCTAGGTTTGGGATGAAGTTGTTGAAATATAGAAATTCATAGATGTCTGGTAAACACCTCCGGCTAATTTTCTCCCACTACTGATGCATTACACATTGTGGCTTTTAGTACCACCAGTATCCCTCCCATCCCACCGCTCCACACGCACACATTTTTGAAAACTCTCATGCCATCCAACCCCCATTACAGTCAATTGATTGTCCCACACACACAGCAACCAGCTCTGCTGGAGGCTCCACAAGACCCGAGTCTGAACCTGCCTCAAAGTGAGCGTTTTGTTGCAAAAGACGGATAGTCAGAGAGACAATGAAGAGAAATTAAGCTCTCCCTCCCAGTATTCACAATTCAAAAATCCATGTTGTGAGGAGAGTTGAAGAGGAACATCAAAGAAACAAGAAGCGGTCATCCCTTGATCTCTTCAATTGTGGACTCTTTAATGTACTTTAAAGCTTCATAAATTACAGTAAATGAAGTTTAATCTCGTTTACAGCCATTATCTTTGACAGAACATTTTACTGGATGTCAGTATGCTAAATGAGGTGGGATTTTATTGAACAAAACAAGGTGCTTTTAATCACAGTGACAAAGGCATATAACTTACTTTGTACTTTTCCACATAGATTTCATATTCTAAATTTGTTTTTATGTATATCATATTGCAAGTGGAAAGCAGAGCAAAGCATTAATAATAAGGTGATAAATAAGGTGTTGAAAAACTTACATAAACCATCCCAACTGTTATTTTACCTTTAGACGAGTAGGAGTTCTTGTACAAACACAGGAAACGTGTTCAAGGTCACCTTGTTTACCATACTCACTTGAATACTTTTAGATAAGTTAGGGTTATTTTTTATCAAGACAATATGTTTTCATGTAATGCAAGTCACTCCAGTCATGACTCCACCACTTGCTATGACATTTAAATTCAGCAGCAGGTCAAGATTTAGTTTCTGTTTGAGGGTTGTCTGCAGGAAATTACTTTAAATTACCAGTAGGAGAACGGCAGCCATTACTTAAACAGAAATATTTCACAAATGTGTTTATTCTCATAACAGTAGACGAAACCACATCCAGCGCTAAAAAGAGACCAGAATCCACATTTGAACAAGAACCGCTTTTTATTGCTTCATGTGGATTTATTCGCTTCACTCTTCCCCAGTGTGGTGGCGATGAACGATTTGAGTATATGAAAGGCTTGTGGCATGGAGGGCAGAGCAGGTCGTCCACTAATTGGAAGGTTGTTGATGTCATACACATCGGGGCAAATAAGATGCTGATTGGCCCAGAAGGTACTCACTGAGTCAGTTAATCGGAATGAACCAGCATACCTTTTCAATAGATCCATTAAGCTTTATCTTTTGTTGGAGATAAATTCTTTATTTATTTAATTAATGTGACCCAACTAAGCATTAATGCACATGAAAGCCAAGCTACATCAGGTAGTGTTTTATAGTACTAATCACGCATGCCTATGTGTTTGATTTAGAAAAACTGGCCATGAAGATGGTCCCATCCTTCAGGTCACAGATGTTCATAAAAATATTTTTGAATGACCTGCACATTTCATTTTTTAAACTTTAGGATCCCCAAACTGACACATTTACAAAATAAATTAAAAACATTTTCATTGGAGTTATATGATTTAATTCTAACTATTTCCCTTGGAGTTTCTTCGCTTCCATGGGAAAAAAGACTGGAATATTTTGGACAACACAAACAACAAAAGTGTTGTCAATATTTCTGAATGTGCCATGTTAAAATGCTCATTGCATGCAGCGGCACCGAGCTTGAACAACTTAACCAAGAACCCAAACCTAAGATGCAGAACTCGTTCAAATTAAAAGTGACACATGCACTGGTCAGCTAAAAGCTAGCTTGGCATTAAATTCACCGCAAACATTTAAAAACAAAGAGCATTTGCCTCTATGAAGGTCAATTGTAGACATTAGCGTTTATGGGTTTTCCACTCAAGAGGCCTACACGAACGTTGGCAGTGTTGTTTCAGTGATTACAGATGGAAGCAGCCAGGAGATTAGCTCCCGAGGGGGGAGGATGTAAGGGAGCTAACAGATACAGTGGAAAAGTTAAGCATCCTTTCACTTCGGTATATTTGTCATCACTGTTAGCGCTGCCATGTTTAGTGCAGGGCATGCTGTGATCTGCTTGCGATATTTCACGACTGAAAACGCTGCATTCAGTAAATATGCAGCACATGGACTTGTGAATGTACAGTAGGTGTGAGCGGCCATAATTGCCAGGTTCTCACATCAAATGCTTTTCAGTCTGCACTTCATTATTGGTGTTCTCCAGCAGCTGAGAAACTCAGTTTGTGGTTGTGTGAGTTCTGGGTGTGTGAGAGTGTGTTCAGGACTGTAACCCACTTCTGTTAAGAGCTCTGAGCCCTAGGAAAACATTTCCACTCCTCAACAACCATGACTCTCGCACTAAATCATCACTAAATCTCCCAGGCACTCCTCTCTCAGAAGTCTGTGATTGCATGCTCTCTTTTCCTCTTCAACATGTGTGATTTACACACATAACTGAGTACAGGGTACACAAGTTTTAAAGAGGATACAAAGTAAGAATATTCCGTATACAGGTAGCTCAGAGAGGTATTTTCCTCTGAGAAATAAAAATGACTTTATTTTACTTTTTCTTTTTCTTTTTTGCTGTTGTTAAGTTTAACTTTGTTGTAGAGTTTCACTTTGTCTAAAAAAGTGAAACGAATAAAAATCTAATTTCCATAAAGATTTCTACTGAATGCCCTCTAGTTTTACAAATGTTTTCCTTTCTAACATTGTAACCTTGCTTGGCCTTGCAGATCTCTGCATATTTAAAACTTGATTTGTTCTTGCAAAGATGTATTCAGATGCACACAAATATAAATAAATTATGAATACAAAATAAATGTCCGCTTCCAGACAAAGTTTCACATTGTCTAAAACCTTAATGGTTTTAGACAATTTGACGGTCTGAACTGGAACAGTTCTTCCAAAATAATAACAAGAAAAGACTGTCTTCCATATTTTTAATAAAACAACTATGCTAGGGCAATTTTCTTTTAATTCTTTTAATTTCACCCCCCACCTGAACAAAGAGAGACAAATAATTGGACAGCTTAGTTTCAGATGCCACATACAGCAATGGTGACACCATCAGATGACTTTTCTGTTACTTTCCAGATTTATAGCTAATGTGAGATTTTTTTTTTTTAGGTTGTCATTTCCTCAACATCCTTTTATGGCCATAAACTGTAACAAATCACAGCTAATAGAGTCTTCTGCTGTCAGACATAGAAAAATGAGCAAGACAGGAGACGGGTTTGTCAGGGTAAGACGGAGAGCATCTGAACCAAATGCAAGTGAACAAAGGCAGACTGAGTAACAGTGTGACATTTCAAAGAAACATTTGATGAAGATTTATTTCTCTGCAACACCTCTGTCTGCCTTTAAGTTCAGTACAAGACTTGCTGAGGAAAGTAGACCCAGGAATGATATGAATTACTGCTCATCTTTTGAGGATTTCAAAATAGTCTGATAGAGGCTAAATCTCAGAGAGGCTTCCTTTACATTTGGAAAAACTTGAGGTTCAACCACAAAGATTTTATGTCCTTCCTGTATAAGTGGACAGGTTGAAAAATTCTGCATTGCATCCCAGTCTTTACTATAAAATCATTGTTTTTTTTTTTACATTAATGTACTTGACCTGTTCAAAACACACTGACTGAAGGTAAATGGTTCACAGTGGGAGTTTTTTCTAATCATTCATAGAAAGCCTTCACCAACAATAAAATGCTAAAACAAACTGCGCTTTCTGTTTCATGCCATTTACAATTTCTTTGCTAAATGCTTGAATATATATACGTTTTCTTCAAATTTAGAAAATTGATTTGGGTAATTCAAAGTACTAATACTGTGTGCATTTCCAAAGCATAACGTGACATTTCTTCTGTTGTTTTTGAAATATTGGCTTCTTCCTCATTGAATGTTTCAGGATTTGTTTCAGTTCTGATTAAAACAACGAGGTCCTTTGCTCATGTTCTGGGGTTGAAACACACATTTCACACCAAAAGAGAAATGCCCTCTGGGACACCAAACTGATCTCATGATTTTGTTTCATTAACATCTAATTTAAATGATGTAAAAATAAATTGTTTTTTTCAGAGCAAACCTCCAGCAGAGAAACTCTTTATGTAAATGCGGCAGTGTTTACCTGAGCATGTCAAATGGAAATTATAGATGAATCTTTAAGTTCATTTAAATATTCAAGCACACATCAACTTAGAGATAAATTAACTAATTGATTTTTTTTTTCTCATTACATCCATGCGTGTAAAACATTCTTCTATAAGAGGGTTGAAAAAGCCAGAAGTTTAATTGATCACATTAATATTTGGAATATATTTGTAGACACTGAACAACTTTCAAGTATCATTGCTTTATATTGCTGCTGGACATAAACTCCTTCAGCCACAGAACATTCATATTCATTGGTGCTGTGATGTGTCCGCCATCTTTGTCTTCTTCCCTAAGGTGAGGTTACTTTGGAAGGGTCTGTCACACCTCAGTGCCTCTCCCCCTCCAAATCATGGCATGAATTAGCCTTGAATCCAGGACACCAGCCTTGAAACAGTAGAGGACAGCAAGGACACAGCTCCAACATGGGTATATGTTCTCAGGTTTTCACTGTGAGATTTTGAAAACTGAAAGCAAAGAAAATACATACAACTGATCAGAATCTCAATACGTACGCAGAAGCAATCTGATTTTTTTTTCTTTTCTTTTTTTTTTTGTGGACAGTCATGGCACCTTAAAATGCTGATCAAAATGTAAACTGGCAAACCATCAGGATTAGCAGCTCCCTCATGCATGGGGACTCAATTTTGTTGTGTTTAATTAGTCTCTGATGGTTCATCCGTGAAAAACCAGGTGCAACCAGGAGATACGAGTGCTCTTAGCAGACTCCAAGCATCCTTATAAGGGACAGTTTCTCCTCTCAAAGAACACCAGAAAGAATATGAAAGCTGGAGAGCCTTCCTCCAAGGGAGAAAATGGGTACGATCAGCATAAATCTTGGTTTTCTCTGACACACACACAATACATTCAACAGTGTGATCTGTGAACTGCAAAGGTCTTTATTTTTATATCTAATGTCAGTTCTACTTTAGTAAATAATTTAAATTATAAGTCTACTCTTTATTCAACATTTTGCAGAAAAACCATCAACATGGAACCAATGAAATAAGATATTTACTGCTATTACTTTAATTGCTCAAAGAGGAAATGTGATGCTATTGCAACCTTTTCTAAACAGCTGAAATAAAAACCTTAACTTGTGATAAGTCTTACGCTGGCAAAACACCCAATCAGCTTGTTGGACTTGACTGCAGGACAAAAGAAAACCCAGTAGTCTGTGTTTGAAAGTCAACCCGTATAAGTGATCACCCTGTTCATGCTGAACTGGATTTTCCACATTGCACAGCTTTGCTTGTAGACTTGGTTTTTGATGAGAAGGCTTCTGGTTTCAACAGGCAAACTAAGACTCCCTAAGCTATGCATTTGTTGCAGCTGATATTTGCTTCTTTTACATACTTTTAGAGTATATTTTGAATTTTTCTCACAAAATCTAAAACAACCTACAGAAGCTCCTCTTTGCCGCATTTCACATTCCTATTACAAAAGTGATACTGCAAAGTCATGTGAAAGGACATGGGAGCAACTTCCACTTCTTCAGTCACACAGGCAGCCATCAAAAGCCTGTGACCTGATGCTCTCCTGACGGATGACGGCTGCAGGATGTTTAGTCATACCACCATTAGCCTCATTAAATCTCACCCCTGGGTGCCGTAAAGACAGAGAGGATGATTAGTCTGTGTTAAGGCCATGGTTCAGCTTCAGTCTCTGCGCACTGCAGGGGACTAGCTTCCTCAGACTGTTACTCATCAGCTGGTTTTCTTTAGCTTGGCCTGGGTGACAATGTCAGAGTGATAATAGATCTTCACTGACGCAACAAAACAGTAGAGAAAGACTCTTGCTTTACAAATGTAACATCATGACACCTCATTAAAGTTTCTGGAAAAATGCAAATGGTAAAAATAATAAATTCACATTTGTTGCAGAATCCACCTGGGCTGGAATTTACCGCAATTCAATACAGTTGAACCCTTTGCTGAATAAAAATAGAAAATGTTTTATTCCTGACTACAAGTGTATGTTTCAAAAATATAACACAGATATTGGATAATTAAAAAATACAAGCTACTGGAAAGAATAAACAGAAATTGTTGCTTACCCTGGAGAGTAATCACATCAATCGATTCCACGCTGGGATGCTCAAGAAATAATGTTATTCATCCTGAGATAAATAAAAAAAATTAGATCTCTTTAAGTGGCACTCTTAGGACAAAATGTCAGCAAGATAACGTACCAATTAGAAGTCTGACGGTCCAAATGTGATGGAACAGATTGTCAGATAACCAAAGATAATGGAAATCAATGTCTTTGTCCTGCAAAGAAAACATGGCACCCGAGTATTTTCTCAAACCTGAGCTGTGAATGTAAGACATGCAAACGAGCTGCATATCATTTTAAACAGTATTCTAATCAGTGCCCACAGATGGTCCCTGGAAAAAATAAACATTGCAATGTTTTAAAACGAGGCAGCAAGGGCAGACATAAGGGTGAAGACTTCAAGAAGAGGGAAAAACTTTCCAGTGAAAAAAAACCCGCCAGAGTCTTTGCCTGAGAGCAAAATATCAGCAACGATCTGGTGGATTCAGCAGTGGTGAAGTTATAAAAGAATACCTTTCCAGCCGCGATGCAGCGGAAAGCCCAATAATTTCACAGAATTAGTGTATTTTTAGAGCAAGAATGAGTGAAAGTTTAACAAATGAGGCACTAGAGAAATGAATGAACTCCCATTCGACCACAAAAATTCCCAAAGAGCCAAAAAAAGAGAAGGGTTTCCTAAGTCATAAGTATGAAGGTTGCCTCTGACTTATTTTAGTAATCTGCAATGGTAAAATAAGTATAAAAAGTTGGGCTAATAGATAATGTCACAAAACATCAACTTAAAGTGGAAAAGCAGCAGCAAAACCGACAACTTCTCTTAGCAAAGTGAACAGGATGGGAAATCAGTACACAATGAAGCTATAATTACAGCTTTACGCTTGATATTCTTAGACTTTGTCTGATTTCTTCAGTAAAGGCAATCACTTCAGCTTTACAGCTCTGACCTTTGCAGGAGTCAGTGACCTCATCTGTAAGGCACGAACACACGCCATGGGACAGAAGGCAGCAGGCCTGCTTGTTGGGAATGTCAAGTGTGAGCTAACATTGATCAGAGTTGCATGCCGTGGAAGAAGAAAACTTCTTTAGGAGTCCTGTCACTTCAAGAGATGTTGCCCTTGTGCCAAAGTCAATGTTGTCTTAAGGTCCCGGGTTCTACTGCGGGAAAAGAAAAAATGTCTTTCCATGCTGAAAAGATTTGCAGAAAAACACAAGTTGGGGCCCGCAGCTCAGTTTAAAACATCACTTGTGTAAACAGATGAGGTTTCATCTTGTGGTTGAACACTCTTGTCACCCTTGTCAAATTTTTTGAACCTGTCACTTTTGATCCTCGTGCTTCCAAAAGAAGCAGGTGCGTGTTTGGTACAAGAGGCGAATGGACAGAATCTCAGTATTGGTTGTACGTTATGCAGAACTACCTCATGTTTCTAATCACCCAATAATCCTAGAGGGTACATCTAACATGTGCTTGAATGTGTTTTATTTTAAGTTTGTGGAAAATGAATGAAACTATTTAGAGCTCTAGGAGGCTAACAGCTAATCAGAGAGAATGTACCCATTTTAGCTAATTTAAGATATTTAAAAGTCAGATTTAAACTGTTCATATCCATAGGATACAGAGTGATATTAATATATATACTGCTGGTTTTTATAGACTTGACAAGATTTGTGTTATTTATATGACAAAGAAAAGTATACTAGTTGAGGTTGTCAGCGGTATCAGTCACCATGAATCTAATTTTTGGGCTTTTATTTCAGAAATGATAGATATGAAAAATAATCACATTGTGTAACTACTTTGGTTAAATTATATAACCAAAGTATATAACATATGATAATCTTGAAATGTTGACAGCTAAATATTTCCATTTCTTTAAATATTACTTCTAAAATTTGCCCGGCATAAATTGCACATTGCTCTACAGTTGTGCCCAAAAGTATTCACACACTTAGATTCCGGGTTGAAGCAGGCTTTTTATTTTACAAACATGTTTCTTCTGAGCAGAAATAATAATATAGTTTTGTTTTGTCCCAAATTAAATAAGAGAATCAGTGGAGGCAGCAAAATACTCAAGTTATGGCAAAGAGATCCTATAGATTTAAAGGTCATACTGAGAGGATCTCATTTATTAAAAAAGGTTTATGAAACCCAAACTGCCTCTATATATAACTTTAACACTCACAGCTGCAAGCTACCTTCAGGGAGATGTTAGATATATTATTAGGGGTTCTTTAATAAAACTGAAAAATGATCAACGTATAGTGCAAAATGCACACTCATACACAAAATAACATCTTTGCCCTGGTACCAAAATACACCATCATACGGGACATGATGGTGTGTTTTGGTGAAAAGTCTTTGAATCCAGATGTTTCAGCTACTTGCACAGACACAGGTGTGTACACACTGCCTTTACAAACATTTGTGAAAGCACGGCTCACTCTCAAGAGGTTGATGGATTCCAGTACGATACTGTGATAAAATAACAGTGGAACAAGTTTGTGTCCGCATTAATTGTTCCAGAGTGAACTGTTCAGGGCCCAGCATGGGGGGACCGAAGTCGAACTGTCAATGCATGGTCATGTGGTTTAGGGAGGTTTGTTCCCCTTCAGGATCTGCAGGACACACTGAACCTCTTGTGTGGTTTACAGTGGTGATCACTGAAGGGAACCACTTTTACAATTCTTCAGAGGAGGAATTATTGTGTGATGAGCTGCAACATCTCATTTTATTTTACATCAGAAATGAAAGAACAGAAGGCGTTGGAGGACGTTCGACTGGTACATGGGACCAGAACTGAGCAGAGGCAGTTGAGTGTTTATGTGCATCAGTACAAACTTCCTCACATACGTGTTGAGTTGGGTTATCTTCTCAATCACTGTGCTGCTGTATTTTATTTTTTATCCACTAGTCTACTCGTACTGAGGTTGCAGCTCATCTTGACCTACTTTCTTTAAAAATATCTGCACTGTCAGTGACTCTGCTTGGTCTACTGATTTATCTGTTTTCTCTATCCCAAAAGCTGAGCAGAGTATAAAAATTGCATCCACATATGGTATTCCCTCAGCATGCAACTGTGTGGAAAACCATTCTGAGTCACCAGAAAGTGGTGGAGATGAATTCTAAGAAATGTTATATGGCTGGGAGACAAGCAGATCTTTCTGCAACTGATGTGATTATCACTGAGGCTGCGGAGGAGCCAGGATTTTTCCTGGTCAGGAACATGCAGTAGACCAAAGCACAGGACAGGAATGTGTCCAAGGATATTCAGGACTTACAGTGTAACTGCAATGGATTGTGAGTGTATATCCACTAGTTAAAAGTATGGTACGGATATTAGGAAAAGCTTGAAGGGGATTGTTCTATAATAATTACTTTTCTATAGAGAATAAAAGCATCATTGGCCAGGCTGGGACTCTTCAACATCCAGTCAGACTTTAACAGGAGGGATTGCAGCACTGACTCCCGTCCTTGGAAGTCAATAGCTAAACAACTTTATGGTTTTTTTTATTGCTAGCAGAAAACAAAGGGTTCTCTTTTTGGTAGAGTCATAAACAACACGATCATGTTGACTATCTGATATGTTCTATGGCACGGAGTCTTGCAAGTCCTGTAAAGCACTACCTTCACAATACCAAAATCAATACAATGCATTGTGTGGTGGCCAAGACAGGTATGTGATGCATTCCTTATCTTTTTTTCTCCCGAGTCAGCAGTTTGGCAGAGACAGAAGTAAAGCTGTGAGGATCATTACCAGTCACTATGGTGAAGCAGGTATTGATTTACCCTTGTAGGTCTGTTTGTGTGTAACTGTGGCAAACAGCAGAGAAACGTACTGTAGCAGGACCTACAGCAAAGATAAAAGCTTCTCTTAGCTGGAAAAACCCCACACAAACCTAGCTGTTGTATGCAGAGGGAAAATCAGAAATCAGTCCATGTCAAATTACTTGGCTGCCATCCTCTCTTGTCCAATTGTGAACTGTGAAAAATACTGTGCTACACACAAGAGCTGAAGTTTTGTGCTGCAGGATTGACCAAGCTTTCTCTGATTTTACTCATTTACAAAAAAAACAACAAAAAAAAAAAACAGAAGCTGATTGTCTTTCACAGAGTTGAAAGTCAAAGGTTTACTTAAACATAAGGAAACCCAAAACCTACAGTCCAAGAATGAATCCAGATGAATAAATCATAAGGAATCAAACTGGTGACACAACATGAGGCTCTGACACAGAGCCGGCTGACTGGGAGATATTTATGCAGGAGAGCTGATTGCTGAACAAGGAGCAGGTGGTTGATTAGAAACTGGGTGCTGCTTTGAGACGAGGACAAGTATCTGAAGTTGAACTGAGGAAAATGGAGAAATGGCTGACAGAACACACAGGGAACATGGGAAAGAAGTGAACGGAAATATAGCAAACCAGAGACACAACTCAAAATGAAAAATGATCAGGATTCAAACCAAGACTCTTCAAGAATTTTGGTTTGAAATAAACAAAGAATCCATTTCCAAAACAGACCAGAACTAAGATATATAGCAGTCGTGACTTATACATTCAAACAGCTTTCAAAGACTTTATTTTGACTTGGCTGCAGTTTGCGACTTCAACATCAGACCATAGATCGACGATTTTATTAACTTTGGTGGGTCAAGTTCAACTCGCCTGCCAATTCCCCTCACTGTACGCCGCCCGTTCCATGACCAGAACTTCCAGCTGACTGCAAGGCACGGCACAAACCTGTAAATCACTGAATGAACACATGATTAAACGTGAAATTTGAACATCTTATTTCCAAAATAAACATCCTCCTCAGTTTCAATGTAACTATTCAATGGGAAAAACGGTGAAGGGAATATTTTTCCCCACACAAACAGGGGGAATACCAGACACTGGAATGTGTATTTGTAACTGCCATATTGAATTTGTTTTAAAAGTGTCAAAAAAGACAATGTGGAAAAATGGTAAGTCATTGAGAAGATAAAGCAAAAAGCCTGTGCTGCATAAAAGTATTTTTTTTTTCTGATAAAAAAACAAAACAACTTTTTTCTGCTGTTATAACTAACATAACACACTATAGCTCTTTTTATTAAAAAGATAAAAACCGAATCATAGAAATGTTACATAAACCCTTGTTTTCAGACTAATGAAAAGAGTGTAGATTTCAATTTTTTTTCCCTCCATTACAGTCAGACTTGAACCAGATGTTGAGCGTTAGTTTTCTGAGATGCATGTAAGATTTAGTGTGGAAATAACAGAAGATAAATGCTCTTTTTTCTCCCCCACTTACCTGGTTGTGCAAGAGAGGCTGGGTACATCATGAGTAGTTTCCACTTTTCATCTTAGCTGAAGAGAAGGAATGTTCAGGAACCCAAGAACACAATGAGATTTACTGTCTTTGCATAACTTGTGGCTGGAACTTGGCAAAAACATTATTAGAGCTTGTGAAGTCTGATGAGAGTAAAGTGATAGATTGTACTTTATGTTGGATTCCTTTGCACAACCCTAAATCTCTTTAGAAATCTGCAGTGCCCCACCACTATATGTCCTAATTGCCCAATCAACATGTTGAACCTGGTGGAAAAGTTGACAAATACAGGCAAGAAAGAGTTGCAGGCCTCTTATTTACACGTAGATTAGAGATCCAGTTTTTCTACATGCTTGTATAAAAAATCCATCCATCCATAAGGGGCTGATGTTGGATTTCAATTTCAAATGTCTTTTCTTTATTCCTTAAAAAAAGAAACACTCTTTCAAAACTTGGACATATATTTTTCATTTTTTTAGTCAACCTCTTTTTGTTTGCTGTTGCCTGTTATGTTGAGGCCAAACTGAGTAATTTTTTTTTGCCAGACGAAGCACCTGTTGCTTTGCTAGTTTCTCTCTAGTCGTGAGATGTCCTCCACAGCACAGCAAGAACAAAACGGCAGAAGCAAGGAAAAAAAAAAAAAAAAAAACCTTGGGGGAAATTAATATGGCCTCAGAAAAGGAATTTATGTCCCACATGTGTTAACATGAGCCTACCCAGCCAGTGTTGCTGTTACAGTTCACAAGCAGGATGACCTCATTG
>NW_015113177.1:196825-245289 GCF_001443285.1 Poecilia latipinna | reverse complement strand
AATTTTCTACTAAGCCTTAGTTGTTCCTCCAAAAAAAACAAAAAAAAAACTCCAAGAGAAAAAAAAAAAAAAAAAAAAAAAAAAAACCTTGGGCGAAATTCATATGGCCTCAGAAAAGGAATTTATGTCCCACATGTGTTAACATGAGCCTAACCAGCCAGTGTTGCTGTTACAGTTCACAAGCAGGATGACCTCATTGTTTTTGCCTCGGGCACTGCTCTTCTGATTCACTCAGTCATTGGTTAGTGTAATGAAAACCCAGTGTTTTTATTAATTCAATGAAATGAGTCATTTCCATGTCCTTCGTCTCTCTCTCTCTCCTCGTGCTTCAAGCTCATGTTTTTTCCTCTTTGATCCTGCTGCAGAAGGTCAGGTTGCTCGAAGGAGGCATTTGAAGGAAGCTTTTCATTTTTCCTGTCAACAACACGGGGAGCTCCTGCTGCAGAGTTTAAGTAGCATGAGCAGAACCCTGTGTGACATAAGGGCATGGTTCAGATGACGTTAGGTTCAGATGACGTTAGGTTCAGATGACGTTAGGTTCAGATTAGTTTGTGGTGTTAGTTGAACATATTTACTCCACCAGATCCTCTCACAGGAGAGAAAGTAAATGTTAGCACAACATACTGAAAATAAGCAACAGTTGTTAATATTAGCAAAAGCAAAGTGCAGAATTAAGTTGGTTTTTATATAGAAATTTGTCTTAAAGTCAGTTATCAGAGAAATTTTACCTTTTAAAAACGAATAATTTCAACATGCAGAGGCTTTTAAAGGTGAACACACCCCTGTTAAAATTTCAGGTTCTGCTGTTATAACTAACATAAGAGACTATAGTTCTGTTTCCATTGACCATATAATTTCATAAATTTAAATTACAAAAATAAATTAGCTTCATGGAAACAGCAAATTTTTTTGATATGTTTTTCGTTAGGATGAAGAGTATTTTTGGCTCTTTTGAAATTTGCGTGTTTTGTAAAACTGCAATGGAAAAATGCTGACATTGCATAAGTCATGTGGTCAACAACAGGATGTTACTACTGGCAGAATATGAAGAAGAAGACGACGGGAAGTGGAAGGAGAATGATGGCCTGTCATGTTTTTTTATGATTTATTGTGTGAACAAACTTATTCACGTGTGATTTTAATTGTATTTCATATTTCATTATGAAATTGTATTTTTTCAGATGTCAGAGGAGTATCAACTGAGTTTTGCGTTTATTTGTTTAGCAAATATGTTTCTATATTTGCTAATGACAAATTATGATGATTATTCGCCAAAAATAATCGTCTGGAAACTTTTCTGGATAAGACTTGAATCATGAAATACCATCAATAGAAAAGACACCACTGAAAATGTAACAATACTGGAACTTGTTGGTTCCTGGTTCACCTGAGTTAATGATCCCAATCTTTGTACTGAACCAGAAAATCTCAAATTCAAGTCAGTACTGACCAAGATGATATGAGCAAACAGTACCAATAACAATCATACTTGTTCTTTTTAAAACCTGGTGTTTTATCACGGGCCACAAGGAAAAACTAAATGTTTGTTTCAGTGAACTTGATTATTTTTCTCATTATCCAGAGTATTATTTCCTTCATCTGGCTCCTCTTTGAATAATGATACCATTATGTGGTGTTGAAAGTCTGACTCAGTTCTCCTGAAGTCTTTTCAGGTTTTTAAAACCATTGATGTGTGTTCCTGTAAAACAGGTGGATCTATTATGTGATGAGCAATCAGTAACATACTGTGACATCTGGAGTCAAGTAGGCAGTGGCAGGCACAGACGACTCTGCCACAATTTAGATCGTAGCATCAAAAAAGCACATGGAGTCAGTGGCGGTTTCTGATATGGGCAACATGGGCAAACGTCGTGGGGGGCGACATGAGCGTTCCTGTGGCGCTCATGTCTCATGATGCAACTCCCACCCGCTCAACTACTTTGTTGAGGGGGTGAGGGGCAGAAAAGTGGCTAAGACCGCTTCTGAATCATACGATGAAACTCGAGCTCATAGTGGATACATTTGCTCATCTTAATATGCCCACATACAACAGTCGCAACTACGTGGCACAAATATATGTTATTTGCTAATAAATAAATGTGTTATTTAAGATTGCTCAACAACCACCACTATTATTTCAGAATACTATCTAAAAAAAGAACAGGAAAAAGTGCAGACACAGTTTTCGGAGCTCCTTTAAAAAAAATACCAAAAACAACAATAACAAAAAACTAAATGTTGAAACTGATTTCAAATTCAAATTCAAATGTAATTCTTTATTGATCCGAAAGTTAAATAAAAGGCAGTTCTATAAAGTAGTTTTAAGGGCGTGCTTATACTTAGGCATCTGGATTATTGATTTACATCAATAATCCAGATGTATATATTAGTGGTGCACCAATATATACATATACATGTATATATTAGTGGTGCACCAAATTATAGACACCAATTTCCTTAATTTTTAGAGATCGGCGATCGGCCGATCCTTACATGTGAAGCCAATCTGATCCCTCAGATTATTTACCTCAGCAAAGGTCTGAGAGAGGTTTGACTGACAGACCGGCCTATCAGGTCATGTCTGCATGTTTGCAGTTAACAATAGTCAACCCACTGTTGCCAACTCAGGAACTTTCAAACAAACAAATTTAGTATCGGCCAAAATCAGAATTGGCAGGTCAGGCTATTCAGAAATTGGTAATATCTAATATTTATACATATAAGAAATTTAAGGTCACCTTTTGACACATTGAAGTCGGCCTCTGTGTCTTTATAAAAGTAAAGCAACGAAAGCCCAGAATTTCTTCACCTCACAAAAACAACAACAAAACTCAAAGCAGAGTTGAAAACGGCAGAATAAGAATACAATCAAATTATACAGTCAGAGGGAGAAATTGTCCCCAGACTTAGAAAAGTATCCTGTAACAAGCTCTTCTTTCAACCTCAATCAATTCTATCATCTCAGACGGGAAGGAAGGAAAAATGAATCCACTTGACCGAATCCTAACAACTGTAAACGTTCTACTTTAGGCCTAAACTAAACTCAACTAAAAAATAAACTAAGATAAGATAAGTGTGCTGGCACAGTTTTCATTCAATCAGAGGGTAAAGCAAGAGTATATTGGTGCAGGCAAAATGGTGTCTGTGTGTGTTCTCTTTATAGAAGCTATAAATGAGTTTATAGGTACAATAATCAGAGGTCTGGTGAAAAGCAGTAAACACTCGGCACTCATGACTCAACCATCCTGCTTTCTTCTGTTGCCAGCCAGCTGTAGTGAATCACCCCAAACATAACAACAAGTTCAACAACAGCTTTCATTCTGCGTCCACTCATCTTTGACACCTCACAACCAGGACTAACAGGGACTAACGCCAGTCAGGCAGGCTGTGCTGAGAAAGGAGATTAATCGCTTTCAACATGTATTTTAATTGTTCACTTTCAATGTCACCATGGCAACTTAAGGCGTTTGAGTGATCTCTGTGTGGTTTAATGCATCAGTCATTGGAACCCTGCCAACATGCACACCATGCTGATAGCATTTCGAGGACATGGTAAACTGAGGGGCCTCTGAGTTTGACTTCTTGTTCTGCATTTCCACAATCCAGCCCAAGAAGAAGCAAAAATAAATAAATAAATAAGATTTTCAATTCATTTGGATTTGGACTGATCAATAAGTTGGAGCTTTGACTAAATGCTTATTGTTGATGTCATACTCTATCCTAGTCTTGTTTTTTGCTGCCTCTAAGGGTTTTTTTTGCAGGACTGCAGTGGATTTAGCTCCTTCCATCTTTCCACCACCTCTGACCAGTTTCCCTCTCCTGACTGAACAACAACATCACATCATGATGCTTCCACCCCCACAGTAGGGACGGTGTGTTTAGGGAGATGTATTGTGTGGCTACACAAAGACTTTTATATGTTAAGCAAACAATTCCACTGTGATCTTACCTGAACAGAGCACTTGATTCCTACATGATTCCATTTTAAAAATGGTTTTCTTCTTGCCAAACAATTATCTTCTTTCTGCATGAAAGTTTAAAACAAAAGCCATGTCTTGGTAGGTTTGCAGGTGTGCCAAACATTTTCCGTTTTCAGGTGACAGGTTTAAAATTGCTGCCTTCTCTCTGAATGGGGCTTTAGGTAGTGTTGTGTCAGCTTATTTAAAGTCTTTAACTATGTTTGTGTTGCAGCCCTCAATTAATTAACCTTTCGACCTAACCTTTTAGATATTCAAATTTAAATCACTGGAATTGTTCTGCAATTTATCAGAGTGTCATCCTGGGTTCCATGTTTTGGAATAGTCTTATTGTATTTACACTCAAAGGTGGTCTTCCCCCATTTCCCTGAAAATCAGGCATTGAAACCCATGGGAGAGCGGACAGCCAAAGTGGAGACTGGCTCAACGTTTCATCTGGCCACAGATCAATATTTTCACTGTTATTCCATCAAGTTTCATTAAAGCCTGAGCTTTGAGGGGACAGAGGGATGGAGAAACAGGACAGCTTTAAAGATTACTGAAGCCATCGAAGGGAATTGATATTGTGCTAAAGCAACAGTTTTATATCCATGTGCTCAAAAGAAACATTCATGGTGACTTAAAGTGTCATTTTTCACTACTAGAAATTAGCATTGCGGAAATCTTGGCAGAAGAATTCACAAAAGTCAAACAAATTTATGAACAAAACTCATAAGAACTATTTATTTATTCTTTAAAAACATGTTAAAAATGTGAAATAGTAAAAAAAAAATAATGAGGATATTTAAATTTAGTTGGATAACTTTTAGCTCTATTTGACTTTTCTGCTCTCTCTGTATGTTCAGTTTCTCATTGGTAAACATTGTAAACAATCTCATACTGGTTTGGTTTTATATGGAAACTCCACATTCCACTCAGACAAATCGGCCACTTTTGGGAAAATGTTGGGGTTGCTGAATCAGGTCCTGCAGCATTTAAATTATAAGACGCCTGTAAGGCAGTGAAAACAGGCTGCTTTTATGGCCAACACACAGACCATAGTTGGAAATTATGATGGAGAACCCAGTCGCAAAACAAGAGATTGACACAACAAAAGAAACAGAAGAACTTATCAGCACATAAATAGGTGGTGATTCATCAAGGATTACAGTAAAGCCTTTGTGATTAACCAAACCATACCTGAAGCACAGTCCTAATAAAGTTAATTTTATTTGTGTGACGCAATACATACCCCAGGCATAGACTCAGTGTGCTTGGAAACACATTAAAGCGAAAATAAATACAGACCCTAATGCAAGTTAGAACAGAAAGTTTTACCTATGGTGGTTAGCACAGCTACAGGGAAGGCCCTTGGTTCAAATCCTTTTAGACCATGAAGTGTCTGTTTAACTGCAAACCTTAAATTGTTATATTTGTGGCATTCATATGCCGTTTCATTAAAAAATACTAGTTTTTTTTGAGGGGGAACATCTTAAAACTTGATTGATAAAGACCCAAATAAAGTGAGAGATTTTGGAATAAAACAGACAAAAGTAGATTTATGAAAAGCTAACCCATAGCAGCTAGGAATCATTGCATCTATTATTAAGCAGCACTGGCAAATACTGATAAAAACATAGGTAAATGCAGACAATGTTTACAGACTAACATACCCCACATTCCCTAAGTATGACATATTTTGTCCTTTGAAATCATAAAAATACATCTCAGATCCTTTGACTTGGAAAAGCCAGACTCTTACCTTGTCAGTGTGTTCATTTGATGGACACCTAAATTACATACATACATGAAAAAGCTCCATAGATGTTTCTTTAAAGACAATATACTTAAATTTACCTCTAGGCAAACCATAAATGTAAACAAGGAAAACATGATGCTGCTGTTATTGCCTCTTTAGGAAATGTATCTAAGCATTTGTCATTACATCTCAGAAATTTTTTATGACTTTTGTCAAGCATAAACTTTAAAAACTGCTTTTCCTCTGAAAAGATGTAGAAAATGTCAACTAAAAACTTCAGAAGCTACAGTGAAGCAGAAACACAATAGTACTAACTATCTGAAAGATTAGAAGAGGTAACATTTTTTTAAATATTCTAAAGGAATAGAAGAAAGATGATACTCATATTAAATTTTTTTATTTCCAGTCAATGTTTGGAAGTTATTGTTCTAAAAATGGTATTTAACTTCGTTGTCTGAACCCACAGTTAACTAGTTCTTGAATGAGACTGACATCTTGCATAACCATATTTAACAGAACCTGGAGGATATAAAAGTGCAAAAACAAATAATAGAATCTCAATGTACTAAAAAGTTTTGAGAATTTTTTAATATAGTCTAAAATACAAAATTTAACGTTTGTATTGTGATTGTGATGACAGGAAAAATGTTTTAAAATAATTAGAAAACACATAGAGAAACATATTATTGTGCAAAACGTGGTCTGGAAGGCCACTGTTCCCAAGGAAACCTTTTAATTTATTCAAGTATTTGATGACGACAGCAACTTCCATTCATCTGCACTAGGTACTTTTAATGTTTATGTAGCCAAGAATTATACCTGGGATACAACTCTCTCTCTCTGTTGGTTCCTTATTTTGTGCAAATTTGTGAGACTTAAATGAAAGCTTTTGTGTAGAGTATTGTATATACAAACCAAAGAATGATTAGTACTTGAACGCTCGCTCTTATCTCATGTAAATTTGATTCTTACAGAAGTGTAGGCTATTGTTAATGTCACAAATCATCTATAGATCTTTCATTGAGTTTTCTGTCTGTCATTATGGTTCTTTTATGTTTTCTCAAATCAGACAAGAAACACACGCACGCACAGAGACACACATTGATAACCCATAGCTTTTGTTGCTAAATCAAACATAAGAGATTGCAGTTGAGGACATGGAGCCACACTCTATATAATATTGATTTTAGCTTAGGAAAACTGCCGTCTGCAGACAGAACGCTGAAAAGGAAGAACGGTGACTGCAGATGGTGGATGGGGGTGGTGGAGGTGGGCTGTGTTGGGGGGGCGGAGTCAAGACCAAGTTTTGTGGCTGACGTCAGGAATGAGGGAGTGCAGCTGAGGAGCAGTCCACATGGGAGACATTTTATGAAATGTGTTGATGTATTTCAATCCCATCGATGCAGCAATTTGTCATAATAAGTGCAGCGATGTGGGAGGCTGGCGTAGGGAAGGTGACTGTGGTGGGGAAACTGTCAGCTGTTACACACCAGACTGCAGCTTTCCAGTCAGACTCCTGCTGCTCTTGCTCAGCTGCAGTAAATTAAGTAGTGATTGATTTTACATCAAAACACTATCTTTAGTCACTGTTTGAACAAAAGCAACTGAACAGCGTTGATCATCCAACTGCACAGGCCTGAAATCTTTGGCCTTTCTTCAAAAATACAGGCTTTAAGACCGCTCTCATTTTAGCACTTTTGACATTTTTAATTCACAAAAGATGTAGAGCAACATGGAAAAATGTTCGGAAGACTCGTGGAGTCTCATCACTGATAAACCAACTCTTTTGTATTAAACTGGAAATGATTTGGCTTTTTCATTGTTACTGTTTTACTTTTTGGTAGTTTATTAGTTTGCATTGATCTTTCAATTTTTTCATACGTGGAGAGTTACCAGTTTCGTGAGGTTCCTGATTAAAGTGTTTTAACTGGAGGGTTGAATTACTTTTGTTCATCAACTCTTATGTTTTGGATGTGTGTAGAGTTTGCAGTTTAGGAACTTCAGTGCAGAACTGCAATCAGTCATTTAATACTTAAGCCTTACTGAGCAGGTGTTCATTAGCAATCACTGCAACTGAAAACTGACTTTTATTTTCTGATAATAGGGTACTGCAGGAACTTGCTAATTTTTGATCCAATTAACTAAGTGTAATTCTTTTGGCATTTCTAAAGGCAAAACTAAACTGAAATTACTGAATCTTACATTTGACAGCATCATTGAACAGTTAAGGTAAGCCATTGCATGGTGGATCCTTTAAGTCAGGTTTAAACTAGTTTTAATGTCTCTGCACAACTCCCTGGTGTCGTACTACATTTCTTTCAGGCGGCTTATAAATGCCTACCGTGATAATAAGCGACAGCCATTCCTTGTTTCTTTTTCATGCCCTCGCATCACTTGACCTCCTTTTCATTCAAGAACGCTTAGATGTCCTTGATGGCTTTGGGTTCTAAGAAAACCTGAAGGTGGTTTTGGCAAAAACAGATTAATCTATATAAAAATTGATGCATTCAGAACAAACCTCTGTCAGTCCACATTTATCATTGCCAAGTGGCATTAGCTAGCAACCTTAGCCTAGACTTTGAAATGACCCTCTTTTCAATAAAACAGCAATATTTCTGGGATTTTTCAATCTTGAGTGAGGCAGATGGATGCACAAACACTAGTTTGTACCTGGACCAAAGGTGGACCATGTGTGATTTACCTAATCAAAGTCAGGCAAGACAACAGAACTCCCTGCCTCTAAAAAATAAGTATCACAGGTCAAGCAAGAACAAAGCTTAGCTTAGTATTCTACAATTTTCTGTCTGTTCCACTGTGAAAAACAGAGAAATAAACAAAACAGTGTCTATTGTACTCACCACAAAATGTGTTTGATTCACTGGGCTGCTGCTTTCTTCATTTTACGGTCCACTACGGTCCTCTCGTTGCTGTTGATCACAGAAGAAAGATAAAACTAAAGATATGAGTGCAGTGGTGAGATTCAGCAGGATCAACTTTCACCTGCTGCGTTCATCATCAGTGACGAAACAATTCGAGAGGCCAACTTTTCACTCATTTACATTGTTGTTCATCAAACCAGTTTTGTCTACTTTGCTTTCAGAAACGCCGTCATTCAAACTCTTCCTACACAGTCACATCTTGCTTTATGGCTCTTTTTTAATGTAGCAAGTGTCTTGTCTTTGCTAAGTTTAGCTTGGCCTTGAGGTTTATTTCCATAATGCGGCTATTACCATTTTAGATGAGTCAGGTTGCAGCCTGTGTCCTAACTCACATTGAACTGAATGGTGCATTAAACCAGGTGTGACAGTAAAGATTCAAGATCCTGAACAAGGAAAACATAGGTCCATGTTTAGAGTTAAAGTTTGTAGCTAGATTTGAAAAACTCTTTAATGAACATTCGTGGTGACTTCAAATATTGTAGTTCAGAAGTTGTGAATATTTCAGAATCCAGTCACATAAATATTTTTCCTCTTACTGACAGCCTCATTATTGGCATAAACACTTTAGAAGTCTGTCAATTTTCTCTGCATAACCCACATATATTACATGTTACCATTTTTCCACTGTTTCACCAGTCCCACCCCCTCTCACCATCGCTACCACGGCTTCTTTGCAGCATTTGCATTGTAGCAGAACAGCCTTGCTTCATTACCTTCCATCATCCCAGACAGCGCTGGACCCCCAGGTGAAGAACGTGGTGACAATGTGTGAAAATATTTCTCTTTTAGTGGGGAACAATTAACCCAAGCAACTCCTTTAGCATGTGGTTTATATTTTTGCAATATTTAACATGCAGAATGGATGTAATATCCTTCTTGTTGTGCCTGATTTGCTTTGCTGTGTCGGTTTTTGGCAGGTTTGGTTGGAATTAATGGTCTCTAATGTCTTACAGATGTGTCTTGATTAAAACTACGGCTCTAATATTCCACATATGCACATGTGCAAATGTACAGTATGCTTACCAGCTGATGAATGTTGGAGCCATTAAAGAGAAACTTAGCGCAGATAAAAAAAGGCAATAAACAAAGAGGGAGGAGAAGAAAGACAGAAAGAATGAAAGAAGGAGTAAATGTGGAGGCAGGTTGTGTCGGGAAACCGTTTCATTGTGAATGGCTCACAAACTCACTCATAAGTTGCTGGTTATTTTCTTTTTTCAGCTCATTTTGCTGAGAAAACATTTATCCATGAATGTTCAACTGTTGTTCCCATTCTCACTGAAACTGTGCTGCAAAATAAAGAATTCAGTCTGCTCCTATTTTCTGCCCTCACTCTGTGATTCTTGGAAGTTTCTTCTGTTTGACTTAAAATACTTAAATAAAATTTGAGCAAAGGAGGCAAAATAAGGAACAAAGTGCAAGTCTTTTCTGACTGTTGAGGTTTCAGTGTGCCCGGCTAGTGATTGGAGCTCAGATAAACACATGTGCAGCATTTTGTCTGAATGTGAAGGCTGATCTTTAACCTTTATTTGGCCTCTTGTCTTCAATAAAGAAAATCTAAATAATGGGATCAATATTTTTTAACAAACTGGGCATCTTTTAAAGGAAAGAGCTGAACAGCTGTGGAGATTTGTGTTTGGTTCACTGATAATCAATACGACACTGACATCAGGAAACTTGGCAGGCGTTTTATGAGTTGATATTTTTTTTAGAGCCAAGAAGAATGTTAATATTTCTCAACGTTGCATTTGAAGCACTTTTGAATATATTTATTTATTGAGCCAAAAAAGTGGGTTGATATTGTATAAATATATTTAGTCTGTGCTAGTAAACACGACTATCCATTAAACAGTAATGCAACATTTGACTTAATGAAGGTCATTAACTATGTATATTTTCATAGCGTTTGTTGTCCACAGCCTTTCTTCCTACATGGTTCCTAAAGTTCAAAGTGTACAAAGCCTAAAGGCTTTTTATCTTTTATTGTTTGTTGTGTTGTAATACATCACCACAGTAGCACAGCCTGAAACCGCCTCGAAAGAAACAATATGTTTTATCTTCTTTCAAGTTAAATGCTTTAAATTGCTGATATTCTTTAGAATAATTGGGAACAACAAAGAACAATAAAGCTGCTCATATAACGGTGAATTAAATTAAATGCACTAATCAACTGATGTCTACCAGCTGTCAAATGTTGGAGCCAACATTCATCAGCTGTTGATGATGAATGAACATTTTTTTATTTCATTTTTATTTAACCTTTATTTATATGGGTGGTCTCACTGAGATAAAAAAAATGTCATTTACAAGAAAAACCTGTTTTAGATGATTAAATGTAAACAGAGATAGAAATAATGTTGGATAATTTTTATCCCCAATTGCAAAGAAAATATTGGTATTGATTTTTAAGCAAGGTATTTTTGAGGAATATTTGAATAAATGTGGACATGGGAAATGAAGTCTGTTACTTTTTAATACTCTGATGTACTGCTCAGGGCAATCCAACTAAATGTGGCAAAATGTCAGACAGAAGTCTATCCAAGTATTGCAGCAAACAGACGACAAATACTCAACATTTATCATTTACCTATAAACAACCATAAAAACTCAACTTTTCACATATATATTTACACATATATTTTACCTTGCGGGGCGTGGCACTGACTTCAAGGCTTCAGTGAGATAAAGGAAATCATCTCCCACGCTGCTCTTTGATATTCTGGTGAAGGCATAAATCACCGTAAGAAACCATTGAAATCTGTGTGACTTCAGAGCTCAAACTAACTTTTTCCTGTTCTTTCTTTCCAACCATCTCCTCCAGCCTCCTGTCAGTCTTTGAGGACATGCAGATAGCTGGTGATGAATAGTGATGAGCATATGGAACAAATGTGTATGTGAGTGCATCTATATGGTTGCTAATGCGAGACCAGGAGCCCTCTTTAGTCTCTGTCTCTCAGTTTGACACAGCCAGTAACCCTCTGGGAAGGGGCATCCCAGGTCTGTCAACAACACCTACTCAGAGAAGCTCTACCGAAAACTCTGACCCTCCTAAGAAGAAACATATGAAAAGAGTATTTGAAGAAATTTATTGGTAATGACGAAAAAAAGAAGCTCTAACTGTTGGGTGGAAATATTATTTATATTCTCATTTCTACTGCAGTCAAACAGTTTAGAAGCATTTTTTTTTTTCTCATGGCACAGTGTCAGTGCAGCACTCCAATAATGCACAAATGTCAGGGAGACATTTTTAGTCATAAACATGTGCTTTAACATAACGATATACAGTGGAGCTTTAATTCACCTAATAGCTTTCCAGCTTTGGAAAAGGGAAAAGGCTTATTTTATGAAAGCCATCAATCTATCTCGTGTGGAAATGACATTTAATGGAGAAGCATCCACGAGAATATCTTAAAAGAGCTTTGTACACCCACACCAACATCGAACCAATATTATACAGCCAAAGTATTCATATGTCATAAATGTTTTCCCATTCTGTTTTTATTGGGTTTTGGTGTGATGAATGGACGCAAAGTTATGCACGACTGGGAAGAAAAATGATACATGGTTTTAAAAATGTCTTACAAATTAAAATCTAAAAAGTGTGGCATGTATTTGTAATCAGCCTTCTGGAGAGAACATTGAAAAAACACATTCTGCAGCAAATACACCAACAACTGTTCACTGCTGGAAAGCTGCAGTTGTAAGACAATGAAAGTTTTCATAATAAACTGAATATGTCTGCATTATTCTATAATCAGGATTAAATTGTAATGGATTTCAATGTCTATGTAACTGGACTGAATTGACTATGTGTTTTTCAAAATATTTTGGAAAAATCTGTCTGGATTTTTTGTAATCAAAAATATTTTCAGGTAGGCTCTATTAGCCTAGTTTTCTGTCAGAGACTGAAATCTGAACCCAGAGCAATAATAACTCTGAATTAGATTTAAGACTTGACTTTAATTATGACACGCTGCATAAAACAAAACATTATGAGAATTGTAATTTGGGAAAAGGTTGGTATTATACTGGAAAATTATTATTAAAAAAACTATCATTACTGTCTAAATGTTATGACTTGAAGAATGCCACCATTTTCACAGCTCCCAAGAAAGAAGTAAGTAAAAAAAAACTTTGCTTGTGCAGCAGTTAAAGTTTGGTTCATTTTAATAGATGTTTTATGGTTTCAATATGTAATTTGCTTTTATTAAATGTGAATAATAAACACACCACAAGACTTGATATATTTTTTTAACTGCAGCATAAAGATCGTTTTCTTGATGGAATAAAAATAATTTAAACTTCAGATCTATTAGATAGAATTGTGTCTTTATCTGTTTAAGTTACATTTCTTACTAAATTATTGAAAACAGCCTAAGGCCAAAATAAAGATATTCCTCCTGATATTATCAGAAAAACAACAAAACATGATTTATGTTTATTGTTTGCTACAGAAGTAATTAGATCCACAGATCTCAGGACATAGGTAAAAAAATACACTGAGGATTTTTCTTGGTAGCCTAACAATGTCCACAAACTCATGCGACTATGGAGAACTGCTGCAGGAGATTATTCGTCTAACTTGCTGAAAGCGTGAAATATATCTAATGATGTCATCCAAAACCTTGAGGAAGACAAGGTAAATTATATCTCCTGTCTAATTTCACATTATTTCCTCCTATGCATGAGAAGCCAACTTGTTTGTTAACCCATGTCCCCTTAGGGGATCTGCGCTATTAAGTATAAGCTTAACATCAAAGAAAAAATATAAAAAATTATTGTATGTTATTTAATCAAGTCTAACTGGAAGACAGGTTTCTCTGTGTGAGCAGACATTTCATCATCCCTCCAGCTTTACATGCAGGACTAGTTTTACTGGATTAAGCTCAAAGCTCCGATATCATTGGTATCCAGTACTGAGAAGCTTTTTGTATCAACAGCACTCCTGTTACATAATCACAGTAAAGGCTTTCCAACTAAGAGCCTCTTTGTTTTGCAATGCAAGCTCTTTTGATTATAAGTGAATCCATTAAGCCCCAATACGGACACATTGATCAACAGCCTAAATCAAGTGCCTCAATTAAATGGTTTAGTGTTTCTCAGCAGGCCCATCGTTCCTGTAAAAAGGACAGATGAGCCTTTGTTTACCTGGATTAATGCATTTCTATATGTGCTTATACTGTCACAATTTTTCATCATCTTTTTGCGTTTTGCAGGACATTAACGGTTTAGACACATGCTCATCTTCTCTTGTTAGTCACATTTCAATTGAGAAGATATAATATAATGCACATCTTATCATATGTATTTCTATATAGGTTTAACCCAGATGTATTGTTTCCTGATCTTTAAAACTTAATAATAAAACTTTTATAGCAAGCTCACAGCATCTCTCTTCATTTATGTTTTTTTTTTTGCTTCTATTTTATATGTTTTACACTTCAAATAATTATTTTTGTTACCAAGTTCTCTGCCTGTTTCGAATAAAGAGCTGTACAATCCTGAAAAGGGAAAAAAAAATCCTTATTTTTTCCTGTGAAAGAAAAAAAAAGTTTCTAACAATGTTTCTCAAAGGTGCTGAATGAAGAAGAATGATTCATCACCTTTCAACTCTTTGACACAACTGTGAACATGCATTGGTGCCACAGGCTTGACAGCTTGCTTGATGGACTAAACAAACTGTATAAAGCTTATTGTTCTCTGTTTGTCGGCCTTTTATACCTTCAGTTGGCAAGTGATCTCTTGGGTATTTCTGGTTAGCATCAACACCACAAACAGTATAAAAACACAATTAAACTGGCTGAGTTTTTCCTATGTCAGTTACCTTTTTACAGTGTTATATCAGCTAGAAAAATGGAACAAAAAAGGACTTCATCATAAATCACAATCTATGCTCCACACAAATCCAGACTTAACATGTGCCCTGCTGTTTAATTTCTTTGATGGATCAGAGCACAACTCAACTGTCTTATGCCACTTCAAGTGCAGATTCAATTCAGTAATGCAGTACAAACAATATCATGTTATTGCTTCGACATGTGCATAACCAATAAAAAAAGTGTGCAACTTCTCCTTTTTGTTTCTTTCTGTGACTGTTTATATTTCAAGGTATGGTTGTCAAACATGTCCAAAAATGTGTCAGTGTCGTTTTCCACAGAAACCCCAAAGTAAAATAATCAGCCAGAAGAACAATTTAGTCCTATGTTATGCACCCAGGTCCTAGATGTGTTTGTTTAAGTCATTTTAAAAATCCTGTACTTTCTCGCCAGTTTCTACCAGGGGTTGGTGTACACATTTAACCACCATTGTTTCTTTTGGCACCAAATTTTCCCTTATGCTCACATTCACAACTGGATTTATTAATATAAATAAACTGTTCATAGTGGGAACCACTTCAAATTATCCTGTTTCATCTGGACATGTGGCTATTGTTTTTCTGCACATTTTCTCCAAGGACTTCAGCTTTGCTATCACAGTATTTGTCTCCTCAGGACAAATAGCAAAGTGTCAACATCATGGACTTCAGTACATTCAGTCTTTCTGACAGCAGCTTGTGTTAAAAAGCTCACACACCTTGTGTGTGAGCTCCACATAGGAGGAATTGATTGTTGGATTTTGCTGTGAAACCCTGGTGACAGGCCTTCCTATTTGGACTTTTCTTTAAGTGGGATAGATGTAGCTGCCAACCACACAACTATATTTTGCCAATATTTTACTTTTCCAGTAACATAAAACTGTCATGTATTCACTTGATTTTAGACACAATTCCAGACCTAAAATCTAACCATAACCAATGGTTTATTTTTTTATTGGTGGCTGGCAGCACAACTACATTCATATACAAAATTTATATGTAGTAGGTAGACTCTAATACAGAAGATCTAATTTCTTTAATGTTTTTGAACTTGAAGACATTATTACTGAACATGTTTTTTTACATCTCCCAATATAATTGAAAGAATGTAACAGTACATACCTTTAAACAGAAATCCTTTCTTAATTTTTAGCAAGCACATAGTGCTTTATTTAGTTTAAAG
Organism: Poecilia latipinna; assembly: GCF_001443285.1. Lineage (NCBI taxonomy): Eukaryota > Metazoa > Chordata > Actinopteri > Cyprinodontiformes > Poeciliidae > Poecilia > Poecilia latipinna. The sequence continues at coordinate 229,601 of NW_015113177.1, read as the reverse complement.
TTGTTTCATTCACATAAATCTATTTTTTTTATATGGAGAACTAATGTGTAACCAAATGCAACTTTAAAAATGTAGCATGTTCAAGTAGAAAGCACAGGGAACACAGAACTCCGACTTGATTAATTGAATTACAGGGTGCTGTTTAGAAACTTTCCATTTCCTCGGTCAGCCACAGACAGGATGGAGAAAGAAAACATTAATTGGATGAAAGGTTTGTGTCAATAGGATGAAGGCAAAAGCATTTAATCTGAATACAATAGCAGGTAGAGTTAGTTTATTTCCCATGCTGTCACAGTCCTTAAAATTGTGCCTCACCAGGATTATTGCAGAAGACCCTCATAATTAAGGAATTAAGGATTATATCTTTCTCAGCTCAGGCAATAACATCTACTGAAAAAGACGCCAATGTGTGACAGTCTGAAAGTTATCTCTGACATCTTGACATCAAATGTTAAGAAATATCTTAAAGCAAATACCGTAATTGTGTCAAGTAGACAACAGCCTTAAAAATATCCAATGTGTGACTGATTCAGGTTTTACACATGGAACATACAATAACATAAAAGCTAATTTTATAATGGTATTTTAGTGTACTAATTGAAAAAAAGAGAAAAAGAATATATCTTTCCTACCAAGCAGTAAAACATCAGGACAAACTGACTGCTTCAGCATCTCTCTGATGAACTGATACTTGGAAAAGAAAGACAGTCCAAAGGGGGAAGAATTGGCCTCAAACCACCAAATAGCTGCTCGCTAGGTTTCCTGATATTTACAGCAGTACAAAACTTTTACTCATTCTGTGCTCTTTTGCTTGACAGGTTGGCTACTGCCGGGGAAGTGACCTGAGAGTCAAGGATGTGGGCAAGAATTTACAGTGGGCAACAGGAACGCTTACTGGGCTTGTGGGACAGCTAAATATGCTGAAGCAAAATGGGAAAACATCTGTGTGAAACAAAACAAAGCACCACGTTTTCAGTAGTGACAGCTCTCACCAAATATTTAGCACAAAACTCCTTTAAAACACGACTAAATATGTGTGAAATAAAATGGCTGACCGTCGTGATCCTCTGCGTTGGACGATCAAAAACAATGTCGACTCACTGAAGGAAGAAAAATGTCAGAATCTGAGTTGGAGGCGCTCCAACATTGAGTTAAATGTACAATCTGAATATAGTTTATGTGCAGAATCAGACTCTTGTCCATTAATGTAATATGAAACAATGTAATGAATACAGAAATAGGATTTTGCTGGAGCACTTCAAATGTTACTCATGTTTTATTGACATAACTAATGCAAGCACATGGGCACTACAAGGTTTGGTAGAAAACCTGGAAACTGTTTAACCAGCAAAAAACAGGAAGCCACTAGTTTAAACCACTGACAAATAAATGAATTTGCTCACCAAGAAGCCATGTTGCACCAGCTGTGGTCTGTTTCCAATCATGCTAGTTTAATGTTCTTCATCTGTTTCTGTCCGTGAATAAAGAATAGCTTATTTAGTTTCCTTTACCTCTGACAAATCCTTTGACTATATTTAGAACAAAATGTTTGTGTGCTCTAAGAAAAACTTCCACTTTATTTAAATAATTTTTTCCCCAAAGGAACATGATCAGAGATCTTAGACAAAATCTTTGCAACTCATTTAAATGACAGATAATTTTGCGGAAAATCTTGGAATTTATAAATGACCTAAATCTAGCAGGATTCATGCTAGATAAATCCTGCAAAAAAAAAAAAAAAAAAAAAAAGTCCACTAGTGGAGTTAAAAATATTTTGAATTTTTCTGTCTATGCTTCACTTCACAGCAAGAAAACATATAATGGAGAGAGGGGCTGGATCAGGGCAAGGGAGAAAGTGAAGCACCGATGAGTTAGTTTGAAATAAATATTTTTAAGCAATCATTTTAAAATTAGGGCCATTACTCTAACAATAAATTTAAATCCATCATTCACAAACTCATGTCAAATATGTCTTGTGAATCATTTCTGAAACCAAAGCCTTTTGGTATGAATACTGCTGAGAACAACTTGTTACTAATTTTCCTGCCAGTCCTGATCTGGATTGAGAACAGAAGAAGAAGAGTAAAAACCTGGAATGACACCAACTCTGGAAAGGTAGATGCTATTGTAAGGCAAAAAAAGAAAATAAATTATACCTTGGATCAATGAATCATGCCATAATTGAACACAACCTTCTTTTTTTTCATTCAAAACAAAAACTCCTGGGTCTTATAACAGACCAGTCGACTCTTAAATAATCCCTCTGATCCTTTTTCTTCTTTTCTTTCCCTTCTGACTTCTCTCAAGTAAAGAAAACCTTGTAACTAAGCTCTACACTGTCTTTGACAGCAACCACAGCCACTTATTTTCAAATCAAGTATCCTAATTAGTGCTTTAAGTGGATGCAGATCCGTATGCGCCACGCCATATGTGGAACTGAATATTCATGCAGTCAAGGAGCTCACCGTCCCTGCTCCAGTCCAAATGCTGAATTTCTATTACCCTCATTATCCCAACATGCTGACAGAGAACAACATGGCAAAGAACAAGAAGGAGAGAGGAAAGTCAGTTCCTGGCAAAAGTTCACTACAGACTTAATGACACTTAAAACTAGAGAGAAAACAAAGTACACTTTTGTGTCATATCTGTGAAAACATAGAAGTGAAACCCTGCAAACATCTCATTTTTTACAGCAGAAAATGTATATATATATATATATATATATATATATATATATATATATATATATATATATATATATATATATATATATATATATATATTTTATTTTTTTTTTAAGATTTAATTTACAAATGAATCGTTGATTTAATTTATAAACCTACCTCTGGATGTGCAACATCATGAGAATACATGTTAAAAAAAATCAGCAAAGATATCAGGACTAAAACTATGGACCTCCACCAGTCTGGTTCATGCTTGAGCACAATTTCTAGATGCCTGAAGGCGCCACATTCACTGGGTCAAACACTTTCATAAGTAAACACACATTAATGTGTACACTTGCAGCAGAGAGGCCGGCTCTTTGTCGCAAAGATGAATATGTTTCGGTGTGAAAAACGTTTCTTAACCGCCAAACAAGAACAAAAGAGATTATGAAGATCCTATGTGAAGATGGTGAGACAACATCACGATGCAGTGAAACCTGAGCTGAAAGGCCACTCAGCAAAGCAGAGGCCATTACTTTTAACAGAACAAGAAGCCAGATTAAAGTTTGCAAATGGACAGAGTCAAACACCTTTACTACTAGAGGAATCTGATGAACCTAAAATTAAAGAGTTTGCTCTTATTGACTATTGTGACATTTAGTGAAAAAAAGGGTAACTTGAACATCTGAAAACACCAAATGTCAAGACATCAGCCAGGAAGGTAAAAGTTGCCCTAATATCCTGTCATACAAAACTCTGATTTAGGTCTTACAAAAGAATTTGTGGGAAGAGCTGGAAAGCTGTGTGAAAAAGTCGGAATACTATGACAACAACCAAAATAACAAATATATATAGATTAGAAAAGTCTCAAAATGAGACTCATTTGCGTGTATTTGTCAGAGAACAGATCTCAATAAATATGTCAGCCAAATGAGCGTAATGTGTCCTGTGGAAACGTCACAAACACTGGAGAAGTATCCTACGTCATTAACACGACTTATTACACAGCATATTTTGACTTGTTCATTGTAAAGAACATTATGCAATGGCCGTTGTGGTTTCCCTCAAACTTGGAACATTTGTTTGATCACGGCGTCAACAAAAGAGCAGTGTCGCCACAAATCAGAGGCTGTGGCAGCTCTAACAAGGTGAGATGTGTCTGACGATGTGCTTGAGCAAAATAATTGGCCAAGTGCCTCTACCGGAGCTGGGATGTAAGGAGAAGAAGAATGAAGAGCCGAGCAATGAGGCAGAGGACTTGCAACACTGACAGCTCTGTAGCTGATGTTCAGGCTTCAACACCTCCAGCTGCCTTTCGCTTGAACAGGTTCCAAGGTCAGGGGAGCGCTGTCATTCAACACCACTGTGTGTGTGGAAGGGCAGCGTGTATGGTATGCGTGTGTGCCTGTGATGGTGAAAGGGAGAAAAGAAAGCTGGGCGTAGGGAGATGCATTAAAGATAAAACACAAGGCAAGACGTGTGTATTTGTGTAGGAGTTACTATGGCGACTGCAACAGACAGCAACAGTTGGGTTTGTCCTCTTATTAGCCGTGTTTAACTTTGTGCCTGTGTGTTAAAATGTGTGCAGTCATGTCTGTGTGTCTGTGTCTCTCTTACAGCCTGACTAACAATCTGCATCATCGACATTCTGCGGCCGTATCCGTCTCAGCGAAACCCAAAACTGGGTCATATAAACGACAAAATATTGTGACATGCGTATGCAAACATTTATATAGAACATATTTACATAAACCGAAGTCATCTTAATCCACTTATGTAATTACCATCAAAATTAAAATATCAAAAGAAAAAAACGTTAAGATTTTTACTTTCAGTGTCCACATTTGAACTCTGTGAATTATTTCAGAGAAGGATTTGAATTATTGTTTTTTTTTCTTTCCTTTACTCATCATTCATTGTAAGCAATTTTTATGTAAAAGTGACCGAAGCAACAGAAGCTTTGACACAATGAGATCCTGTTATCTACCTTTTTAACATGCATCATGTATGAATAATAATAAAAACAAAACTTAAATTTACCAGGGAGACATCTAACATCTAACAAACTATGTGCATTACTATGAATGCTGAAAATTGCAAAGGCCACCAAGTCTTCGTAGAAGCAATTTGATGCAAGTCAAAACATGCATTTGGGTCCAGAGTGAATTAAAGAATGAAATTATGTAAACATTATATCATGTAGAGGATCTGTGATGCTGTGGGCTTGTTTGAAATACAAGAATGTTTCAAATAAAACAGCAGTGAGCTCTGCCAGCAGGATTCCTGCAGGATAAGGATTCAAACATTTGACCAGGTCACACAGAAATAGTTCAACTGGACACAAAATCAAGATTAAAGAAGAATTTAATCTTCTCCAAACTTATCTTACAAAAAGAGCAAAGAAAAGAACCCTAATGTGATCATTTAAATGAATAGGTGTACTCTATTTATTTTTTCATATTGAGTTTTGTCATAAATCCTAAATTGCTCTGTCTTAGACTCAGTGACAGTGCTGTGAGAAGGGGCCCAGAGTGGGCTGTAATTGCATCTGTGTCTTTAGATATCCACCTGTCAGGACAATCCAGATCCTGCTAAATATGTGCACTTAACTCTTCAGACAACACAGACGAGCGCATTTCATTTTTCCTTCCCCCCAACTAAATCTATGCCAATGCAAACCCAAAGACAACAGTCGTTCGATGCCATTTCTCGGGGAAATATCTTTGATCTCAGAGACACATAGCTAAAATGTTAAAATCAGGCTTCAACAAAACAACATCAATTTGAAGCAGATTCCTGCAATTAAGAAGTGTGACTAGGGGGAAAAAACTAGTCACCACGACAACCCTCGTAAACAAACACTCAGAATCTAAATTTCTGGATATGATTTAACAGAAACGGCTCAGTCAGTAATGCATTATTACTTCAACAAAACATTATTTTAGACAGTTCGTCTTTCAGCTTTAGAGTTTCTGTAGAAGCCGGATCTCCTTCAGTTTCAAAATCCTGCAAACTAAACATGGATCTCTTTTCCCTGTCCTTATACACAGTCTCCACCGAAAAATTGTCTGGTGTCTACAGTGAGTGAGTAGACAGTGGTTTGGCTTTGAGAAATGTTTCTGATGTCCATCATCCTGCTTTGTTTCTCTGCTGTCATCAGAGTGAACCGTTTGTGGTTAAATATTTAAGCTGCAATCATCTCCTTCCCTGGCTTTTGATTCTTCTCCTGCTCATTTCTCATTCCTCTAGTCCTTTTCATGCCTACTTTTCTCCATCCATCCATTAAGCATTCTGTTCCTTAAACACAGGAACTATTTCAATACCGGAGTTTATTTCCTGTTTTGAAGGTGCTTTCCATACATCTGCGGTGATTTTTGTTATTTAATTTCAAGAGATTGTGATCCAACTTGCATTCTGTCCTCCCTTACTTAAATTTCCGTCCTATACTACCACAGCTTTAAGTCTGACCTTCCATCTTTATCTTTCCGTTGTCAGAAACACCTCCTCCTTTGGTGGTTTTACAATCTGAAAGGGTAATGAGAGGAAATTGAAGTTTATCTGCTTCAGAGTCATACATGGGGGAGAGAAGTCAATCTTCTCTGACCCTGTGGAGGAAGAGAAAGCTTAATATAACTATTTCTGGGAGCTTCAGTGAGCCGCTAATGAATACATGGACTGTTTTGTGGTGAATCCCTTCTACATTCATGTGGAGAAATATAAAACCCTAATAAGAGTTTTTATCACCTGAGGTGAAGGAATATTCCCTTGTTCAGACTAATTCGGCTGTAAATATGGTTTTGTTTAGCAGTGCAAGACACAGAACAGCAACTTTCTATGTCTTGCACTGACATAAATGCAAACATATTACCTCACCAGTAGCACAGAACAATTAGCACACTAAACCAGAGTTGAATCAATGTATTGAACAGCAAATATGATCCAATCTGACCAGACCACATCTTTAAAATTGTCCAGAAAGATTCATGTGAATGTTTTCTTTTTCTGCAGTATTTATTTAAGTCTGAGAGTTTTATGTGACCAATGCCCACCTTCTACCATGCAAAGCATTCACTAAACATATTTTCTCTCTCTCTCTTCTGAGTTCTTGCAGTTTTCTATTTATGTCTTTTCTTTGCATGCGGTGGGATGTTCTCTTTACAGCCTTTGTTTTCTGGATTATTGCATAATAAGATTGTTGATTGGATGCACATGCATCTCCCAAGCTGCTTAATTCAAATCCTTTGCAATCATAAATTACACATGCATTGTCCCATGATATTTCTATTTGTGCAACTCCCAAAAATGGTTCTGGTTGTTCTGGCTGTCAGCAGAAAGAAACTTGTAAAATGTCAACATTTCTACAGCAGAGGTGTGAAATCCAGGTTTCTTAATACACAGAATATAAGTGACGATAAAACACAGGAATGATTGAAGTACTACATAAATGGTTAACAAATTGTGTGCAGTTGTGGGAGCCAAACAAGTATGCCATGATTAATGATGAAAATTCGCTTAATGCTAGCACTGCCAGCTCGACACTTCTTGCACCTGTTTCACATTAAAAACCTACAACCGCTATTTCCCAGCTGAATTCAGTTAAAGTTATTCCATCATTATGAAGAGCACAGCAGGATGTATATTCTTAAATAATACATTTCCTTGAAGGGTCAACTTTTTGTGAATACGAAAGTGCATATATTTTTTGTCAAATCAGAGATGTTTGTTGGAATACTGTGACCAAAGTAGCCATAAAACAACAAGCCTCTGCTTTTATCATGTTTTGATGGGGAAGACCCCAGAACCTTATGAAACTTAGATTGGCTCACTGTTAATCTTTTCACTTTTTAAAAATGGAAGTTTTTCTGTTAGAAACAAACCCGATGGCTCATGCCCATCACTAAATCAGCCTTAAACAACAACATTCTGCTCTGCAGAGCGGTGTGCAACCCCCCACAGCTGTCAACTTATCAGCACAACAGGACGAATAAATAAGTAATGGGTGTGCTTGCCCTGTAGGCTGAAATATCTTTTTTTTTTTTCTTGACAAAGCCTTGAGGCATCACAAAGTCAACCCTGCTAGCTCAGGACTTCCCCTAATCAGCTGCTGTCCATCACTGCTGCCTCCACTCTGCTGCTGCTGAGCTTGTCGTTTCAGCGAACAGGTAAAGTGCACAGGATGCTTTCCCAAAATCACCAGGGCTGGCACTATGCTGCCATACTTCCTTTAAATATATACAAATTAGCCACATTAGAATGGCATGCTCCAGGGTATCTTTTAATTGGCGCCGAGTGAATGACGTTCTCTGCTTTTCCTTGTCTGCCAGTCAGATAGAAATAAACAAAGACACCTTTGCTTTAACAGGAATAATTAGGCCACGTTGTTCCCAACCAACACCCTGCTCATTATATTCATTTATTTAATTCTTCTGCTGCACCTGATTGATGTTCTGCTCAGGATTTTGCCTGAAACCACCTAAAAATAGAAACATTACATGTATTAATGTATTCTTGAAGAAACTGTTTTTAGACATCTGCTGCTCATTCATAACATTTCCACTGCTGCTAGTGATTAACTTGATTGTATATGCTATGGGATAATGTCAGACATGATGTTATCTTGCAAAAATTCACAGCGAAAAGTGGTTTTCCATGACAAAGTGGTTGGAGTATAAAATTAGTTTAGACCAGGGGTCTGCAACCTTTACAAACCAAAGAGCCATTTTTGTCTTCAGTCAAGCTAAATAAAATCTACTAAGAGCCACAGATTTTACATTACCTTTTGAAAAATGGTGACTTACAATATATATATATATATATATATATATATATATATAGATACTATAGGAAATTTGTATATATATATTTTTTTAGGAAAAAATATTTGCAAAAAAGAGGATTGATAAAAATTTTTGTGCTTTAATTGCCATTTAATTATTGTGAAATTGTTTCATGAAAAAAACGGGAAAACTGCTACAACCTGCATTTATAATTACCGTATATCTGTATTTACAAACATGAGTTGGATTGTTATCATTTTTATTGAACGTTACAAAGAATCATTGTGAATGACGTTCTCTGCTTTCCCTTGTCTGCCAGCCGCTGCAGGTGCAGCCCCTCTGGTCAGACCCATTTGACCAGAGTGAATAAGATTTGTATGGTTTCTAATCCATGTTCAGGAGAAGACGTTATAAGTATTTTTATTGTAGAAAGCACAAATCCCGAAAACCACCGTTTTAACTTTTCCCAACTATAAAAATGTTTTTATTTTCTTGCTTTTAAAAAACAGAATTGCACATTAAAATAAATTGCATTTTCTGTTTTGTACAAATATCAAATTTAAGTTCCAAAACAATATATTTTCCTGGTTTAAAGAAATAAAAAAAAGCCTTTCCAAAGTAATCCCAGAGTCTAACTCGACTTTGATTGTTTTATTCAGTTCTTATATGCGGTAACAATTTTCTAAGCAGTAATACTTCTGACATGGGGATTATGTCTTTATAGAATAGCCAGTCTCCTTATACACAAACACACACACAAGATTAAAGTGATCCCAGGAGATGCTTTTCAAATATCTTCATTCAAAACACAAAAGAAAATAATAAAATAAAAGAGAGTGGTTAACCTCATGAAAGTTTCCCCTGTTTCTTTTTTTCTTTTTGTCATAAACGTTAACATGTCTGAGCATATCCTGTCATTTCACACAGTTAAAGTGTAATCACCTGTCATGCCTTGATGAGCTAATTAAGAGGCAGTTAGCTGATTGTAGGAGAAGCAGAGTCGATGTGCGGCTGGGTTGAGGAGTGTGCACGTTCACTGCTGCTATTAACCATTACGGGTTCATGCTGGGCTGACCTCATACAATGTGTAAGAGGACAAAGATGTCCTTTATTCCTAAGAGGAAAAGCCACATTAATAGAGATGGAGGATCCTCATTCTCTCTCTGTCCATCAGTGCAATTGCTCCACTCTCATTACTCATCTGTGTCCCTCGTTTGTCTCCCATGCTCTTCATATGAAACAATAAACTGACCTCTTCCTCTCACCCTGAGGTGTTTCCTATGGGGAGACGCAGGGGCCTCTGAAAGACAGAATGCAAGTGTGTGTGATGCTTTGTGTGGGAGTGTATTTGTGAGAGGGGTAGAGTAATTAAGTGTGCAATATTGTGCGTGTATGTGCATGTGCAATGGCCTGCATGTGGATTCACTCGTCTGTGTTTGTGATTTCATGTGTAAATTTGATCACAAGTGTGAGTGTGTGTGATCTGTTTCCAATTAGCCCTCTTGTGTCCATGGGTTGCCTGGAGGCATGACTAATGTCTTAGTGGGCTGAAGCTCCAGCTGATGGAGCTGAATGGGCTTCCATCTGCTGCGACAACATCACAATGCAGTGCAGGACGGTTGGAGACAGAGGAGTGAAGACAGGGGACACAGAGGGACAAGCATCAAAGAGTGGAATAAGCTATTAAGGACAAACTGTGCTTGAGGGTGGAGATGGAGGCCAAAGTCTGGTGTGTACACATACATATAACGAACAAACCATGATGTCCTTATAGGTGATGTTTCCACAATTTCATTCTGATTGAAAACAAAATTTGTTTGTAATCTTTATGCTTTATTTCAAATTATTTTAGAAGGGCTGCAAATTTCAAGTGGTAATTGCGTACTTCCACCCTGGACAAAAGTAAAACAAGCACAATGACGTCTATATGCCATTTAATGTCGGTGTCTCTTTAATTCAGGAAACTCAAATGTTTAAGCAGATTTTTAAGATTTGCATCCAACAAAAGGCAACATCACATTTTCAAAACTTTTTAGGGATTTTCTAAAAATCAAAATAAGTGCAAATCTGCTACTAAAACACAACTTGACATGTGTAAACATGGCTTAAAAATACCTAGGGAATAAAACAATATTCAAATTCTCATTTAATTTTTTCTTCATATAATGTCAATGACGCAATCTGGCTGTGTAAACTTTTCTCCTTAAGTTTTTGAGGTGACAACAGAAACATTTTTTACAGGTTTCTTTACATTTTTTTAATGACAAAATTCATTGCCAGGACACAGTTGTAATTACTATGTCCACTCCAAATACAAAGTCATGTCAGTTAACACAATTTCTAACTTCGGAAAATATATGCAGCCTCAACCTGTCCCTCTGCTTGGGTCAGGCTGCCTCCATCTTTGATTTCGGTACCACAACTTTCACCTGAAGTACACGCCTCCAGCTGCAGGTCCAGCTGCTGCAGCAGGACCTTCCTCATCTTTGTGTCCTCTGCCTGAAAAGCACTAACAGACTGAAATTTAAGTGTGGAACAGAAGGAATGGTGAATAAAGGAAGAAAAGAGTGAGGGACAGGATTAATCATATTTTTAAATGGAAAACATTAATTAATTTTTGCCTAGCTGCATAATGCTGTGGGCCTGGGGTCCACCTAAGACTATCTTGCCCCGGGCCCAGGCAGCGCTGGCAGCTGGTCTGTTTGCAACTATGCTGTAGCTGAGACTCAAATACTTCCAGTAAGTTAACAATAAATTATATTTAAAAACTGTTCTACCAACTGATGAAGAAACAAAAATTTGCTGATCATGTTAACTAATAAACCAAATCATTAATTTTTCAGAGAACACCTTGTTACCAGGCAACAATACAGAAATGAGGAGCGATTTGGACAGCTGATCTATTTCTCTAGTTAACACCCAGCCAATCCCTCTGACGTTTGGAGGATTGTGTCTCCTCTGACACAGGGGCTAAACTGGCAGCCTGCAGCCCACTGAGATGGAGTCACTAGGACAGTGAAGCATGAACGCACAAAGACACACACACAGTTTAATCAGCGATCTGATGTCGTGACTGTCAATAAATTACTTAGTCATTTGGATCACAGCCTTGGTACTAGCTGAATGGCTAGCCTATTTAAAGACAGATCACTTAAAATGGATAACATTTTGGTCTTCTCCTAATTGTTTGTGCATCTTGAGACCTTTTTTATACATGGACAAAAATGTAGAAGCCAGTGGTCAAAAAATAGAGGAAGAAAAGGAAGACATGCTGCGACCCACAGGACTGTTGTCTCTACATATGGTGCATTTACTCTATTACTAAGCCACAAAGTTGTAATGTTACTGAAAAGACCTCCTTGACTTTGTATTTTCACTTATATAAAAAAAATATATATATATATATATAATTATGTAAAATGATTGTATGGATATATTGTCTGGATATTGAACATATGGGTGTGTGACTGAAACTTAAACAGATTTGTCCTTCATTGTGACAGTCAGTTGAACTATGACTGAGGATGATGGCTGAAATAATCCGTCTTACTGAGCAGATTTTTTTCCACCACAATGCTCAAAACACAGCGTGTGTAATCACATTTGAAAACACTTACAATGCAAAAGATTTTTGTGCAACACACCACATTCTCAGGCCTATTAAGAACGTCAAAATCTTCCCACATTTTTCATGCTTTGTTTTATGTAGACGATTTAGTGAACTGTTGATTCCATTGTAAATTATGTTGCTTGACGGTAGGAATTGTGCAATAAGTAAAATACGGATTTTGTCTTCCAACAAAATGCAAGGCTGTTGTGAAACAGCCTTGCATTTTGTATCAGTTTTTTGACACAAAAAAGTATCACAAGACTATTGAGGCATGTTGGAAAATCAGAGAATTTGGCCGGAAAACTGTTTCTGGAAAAAAATAAATAAATAAATAAAATGATTTGTTTTTGCATAATTTATGTAGTTCTCTGGGTTTACTCAAGGTAAAAAAGAGAAGAAAATAAGTAATAAGGTGTGAAAGAAAAGCAAGTTGGCGACAAACTTAAAAGAAAAAAATGTGGTTTTCAAATGTTAATCTCTTTTTTTTCACAAATGTGTAAACTGTAGAATTTAAGTAAAATTGAACTGAATTGTAAGCTATACAATTCAATTTTATTTTAATTGTACAGCTTACACACCAATCTGTAAAAAGTAACACTGCATGAAAAAAGACAAATAAAAACCTGCAATAACCTCATTTCAACAAATGAGCACACCATAAACAAATACTTCTGTGAGTATTATTTGAATCAGTTTCACCTGCCACTTGTTAAAGATAATATGGTTAACCTGAAATCAATTGAGCTGAAGGATTTTCCTAACATTTGCTAAAACCAGGAAATAAAAGTTATATAGTGTTTTCTTTCAAAATGTTTCACTGATATGATTATGTTATAAACAGAATTTTCTTTTCAGTTCAACCAAAATCAGTCAAAGCTCAAACAGGTTAAATTGCTACATAACTAAGCATATTTTTAATCTTTGCTTTGAGTATGTGTGTTGTGTCAGGAGTCAATGAAATGGATGAAGAGGAGAACAGGAAGAGAACCAACAGAACCACATCAATATGTGCCTAAAGTCAATGCTTGTGCAACATCGGATGAAGTATTAAAAATATAAGTATGAATTAGCTGTAAAGAAGATTTATGTTATTGAAAGTCACTTGTGAACACGTCTTTGACTTTACTAAACACCATTATGAATGGATGGATGCCTTACGCAAGAGTTACAGTTTCTGTGGAGGACAGAAATGAGTCTCAAGCGGGAAGCTTTCCCAGTTATTTTACAGCGTGCACATCCCACTGTCACTTGAGAATCTTAAAAAAACAACTGAGAAATATGTTGCCGGGACTTTGGTGCATTCTGGGTTGTCAGCAAAGTTCTGTGAAACCCATTTTAGTTTATGTTGTTTATTATGTTGTTTTATACATTTCTGTGCTAATGACTGAACATGTCGTTAGTCTTTTAGACTGGCTAATATTTAATGGAAATCTGACCAGTGCAGGGCAGTAATTCACTTTGACAAGAACCATATTGAGGGAGAAATGTATATAAGACGACTAAATATATGTGAACATTTGTGGGATTCAAAACTGTGAGGCTTCACAAAGTCAAATGGAAGGTGAAGCATCCGTACTTTATAAAATACAAATAACAAAAAAAATCCATCTTCCATAGTTCTCTGCAAGTCGTATTTGTTGTTTTCACGCCAATATAGGAAGTAAAGGCAGACTTATGTTGTTGTTTTTTCTAGTTTTGTATAAAATCCTTTTTTAAAATACAAATTCCTTATCACCTCAGCAGAAACCATGTTTATTCAGATGTATTTCTTCCTAGAGTCTCTATGCAACAGAGTTTAGAAGCAAAACTTATTATTCATGTTGGGTGCGGAACATTGACGTCTTCGCTGCCTTAAAAATCAGGCCCAACATGTACCTCAATAAAGAACTACTATTAACTATCTACTAACACGCACATCCTTTACCAAATATCCTGAGCGGAACAAGTTTTATTATGTTCACATTGTTTTATGGTTTTCTTCTGCAATTAAGTTTTTTATGCTGTCGAACGTGAAAAAAAAAAATAAAAAAATACGTAAAATTACCAGCGTTTTAGTGCAGTGCCTTTTTGTTTTTGTGTATTATTGTTACTTTCTGCAGGACTTTTGGCTTCACTTATGCCTGAACAGAGCATGAAATAAATTTGGCAGCAAAGTTTAAAATAAATGTTTTTTCATTCATTTGCTTTGCTTTACTTACAATTGTTTTGTGATGCTGATATTATCCAGTTTTATTAAGGAAACAGAAGTAGAATCCTAGGTTTGGAAAAATAAAATCATGATCTACATTAAAATGCCAAAAATGTATAGATTTTTTTGATGCGTAATTATGAGAGGACTGGTTTCTGCACTTTCTCTAGAAAGTGCAGAAACCACTACACATCGACTGTTATAGAGCCTCATACTCTATTTACAGTTGTTCATGTTCACTGGACACTTAATGGATCCCAATCATTTGGCTGGACTATGAATATGATGAGTACCAAGTCAATTACAAAAGCTTGTGCAGATGTTAGACATCAAAAGATCAAATGTGTAAACTGACTGGAAGCATACAAGATACTTATCAGGACTAATTTCACTCAGTAGGTTATTTTAATAACATGATCATATTTCATTCTAAATGAAAGAAAAACAGTGAGTATTTCTAACACATTTTTCCAACTTTACAGCAGAGAACATGTAGTGTATACAGATACAGATGTGTCCATGCTGATGATGTGTATATTTGTGTGCACAGTTTCCCTGAAAGCTCTGTAAACACAGATGTGGCTCTGGTAAATATAGCACAGTGTTTGAATTCACAAAGTCACGATAAGGTCAGACACACTTCCGTCCGTCATTTCACCTTTGGGCCTTTTCGTCCCGGTTTGTGGTGGTTGCAGTGTTTTAGTGGATGTACTGGTGATGTGTGTTCATCATCAGACTTTCATGTCTGATTTCTAGAATGTGTCAAGCTGTGCATTAAAGCTGGAGGAGTATAGTTAATACTGTGTAAAATGTCAACATTGTTCCTTGCACATAAAAATTTGAATTTGTGGTGTCTTGACCACCTTTTAGTAATCTGCATGTATTTGAAATGTTGGTCTAATACCTGCTCATAAACTGTTGTAGAGGCCTCATGTTATCAATGCCTATTTTAACATGACATAAAATATTTAGAACATAAAACTTTACAGTAATCGTGCATTGGTAAAGTGGAGGTTCCAGAAACAGGAGAATAAAAATAAGCAGAAGGTAAGAAAAAAAATGAAAGAAAGTATTTAAAAAAACTGACAAATAGCAGCATTCAGGGAAAATCTGAAGCAAGAAATCAGTGCATGGAGCTGTGCAGTGAGATGAGACACAGAGGGAACATAATGAGTAAATCAGGGAATACAGAAAACTATCTCTGACAAATCCTACTGCGCACTAACAGAGATGGAAATATAGGACTACAGAGAAATCCAACATACTACGGCCCATGACATTACCAGGACACACAAGAGGAATCAAGGAAATAAATTATGGAAAAACCAAGATACAAAACACAGACCCAAAAGCACAGGGTGTCTTCAAAACAAGGAATAAACTGAATACAGAAAGCCAAGAGAGAAAAATCTAAAAAATACAGCAAAACACAATACCAGAGTCTCAAAGAGTATGACATATACAATATATGCTTTATTGTTCCTCAAAAGTATAATATATGACATCATTGCGTGGAAATATGTAGTAATATATATAAACCAATTGTAAACCCATTTATATGGTACATAAGAAAAGTGATAAAATATATATTCATGTTTAAAGGTTATAAAATATCTTTATATGTTTCAAAATTGCAGCTTTTCAATTCTATGATTCAGTTGAACTTTACACTGCACTGGTGATGTACAAGACATCCTTTCTAAAAAGATTCAGAAGTTGTTGAATATTGAAAAAAAACAGAATATAAGTTTCCCAGAAAATGCATATTTAAAAAAGTAAATAGCATATTTCAAAAGAGGTACATCTTACACAGGAGAAAACTCATGGAATAACCAACAAGGAATAAAGAAAGAATCACAATGTAGATTTAAAAGAATTGTGGAAAAATCAAGTTAAAACCAAACAACAAAAGCTGAGGTTTGAACCTTTTCATGTGATCTGCGTTAATCATTACAGTCTTTTGGAATTATTTGTCTCTTTAGTTTTTCTCTCCTTGTTTTGTATTGGTTAAGAGAACTGGATTATCATGGCTGTAAAATGTGTGGTATATAAAGCTAACAAATACAATAAGTAAAAATGTTCCCAGTTTTTATATGTGCATCTCCCTTTTATAAAAATTCACAAAATGGAAATTCAGAGGATCATGTCATACTAAGTTGCATACCTAAAAATATATTGTGATTAAGCAGATGTATTTATACGAACGGCCTTGCATCTGGCTACATGTGTTATGGCTTGTGGTTGGAGGACTTTCCGACTGCAGGCCTCTGAAGCCCAGCTGCCTCTATAAATACCGTACAGAGCTCTACATAAATGTGGCCGTCATTAATGTGGAAAGCTTTCCTGTAGCACCAACTCATATTTAGTGTAACTCACAAATAGCCTCGTCTTAAGTTACAGCTCATCAGCCAGCGCAGTTGTTCACAAGCTGATTTTTTATTTAAGGATGCATAATTATAGAAATAAATCATTCCAGCACTTCAAATGATGAATTCAGTCACACAAGGCAGGGATCAGGGGGTTACATATATAAAAATCTGCTGCTTTTCAAGTTATGGAAAAACCCACATCTGCAGGTTATACAAATATACAAAAAACATTCTCTGGGTGTGTCCAGTTTAGCTGTTAAATAGCATTCATAGCAGAGGTGGGATTTTCTTAGCATGGGCCATATAGCTTGCAATTTCTTAGTTTATTGCAACTTCATCGAAGGGAACAGTCTGCATCTAAATCACCAATTTATCACAATCTGATACAAGCTACTAGCATTATGTATTTACTATTAAAAGTAATGGCTAATGTAGCTAATCAGCAGCAGTTCTTTTAGTGGTTTCTTCTGAACAAAGTGACACGGGTAGCTATTGTTATATCACTGAGATATAATATTTCTTATTTTGGTCAACTGTGCAGCTGAAAAAAAGAATGTTATGTAAACCAGATTATTATGAGGATATTAACATGTGATGTCAAGGACGACTCCAAGGTTCTTCATGTTGTCACTGGAGGTCAATTCAATGCCAGTCAGTGACTAAGCAGTTTGTTTGTCAGGAGCAGCTCTGTGGAGAGCTATCTCTAACCTTAAAGTGATGTTAGCATACAAATCACATATAGGCCATTATTTGACTGTCATTGATATTTTTCTAGATTTTAGCCTATCTGTACAACAGTAGAAAAATATATTTAACTTCAATATTTGTTGTGGTACAGCACAAATATTGAGCATAGCATGACAGTAGAGCTTCAGTAACCAGTTAACTCTTACCCTACTTCTGCAACACTTTAGTTTGTTGTGTTTTATTTAAATGTTCCCCAATTGTGTTTCTCTTATTACTTCCTGTTATTACTCTATTATTTTCTGTGTATTCCTGTTTTTTTTTTTATACAGGTGCACTACCTCATGCAGTCCATAAAGATGCGAGATTGACTAGTAATTGTGAATAACTTGTTGGTATAATTTAATATTTTTGAACTCTGGGAGCATGGCAGCTTTTTTAGGGTGCACCAAGCTTTTTGCACACTTGTACTGATAGGCTCCAACAAACTTACTCAACTTGCACAAAATTAATTAGTTCAATTGGCTATGAATTTATATCTGATCCTATAAATAAGCACATAATTAAATAAAATAAGCCATCGAGGACCCTGAGCATCTGACTGAGTCCCAGATATACGTGTCGTCTTACTTTCAGCTTAGACTCACCTTGCATATTATTTCAAACGTTGTACTGCAAAAATGTCCAAAAGTATTCAAAGAACCTAAAAACAGCAGGTGGCAGAGAGAAAAAAGAAGAGGAGATGAAAGGAAATAGAATGGGGGAACATCAAAAGAAGAAGTGAGCATGATGGAGCAAGCCTTGGGGAGAGGCAATTAAACACCCCCCTGTCGCACACACACACACACACACACACTGAAAGTGTGTCAGTCATGTCAGAGAGGAGGGTAAACCCCTGTTGGAGATTAATTACTCTGTGCCATTCACCGGGAGAATTTGGGAATTTTTCTCCTTCTCCCCATTTAGTACATTGCACCTCTGCCCCAGGGATGCTCAGCGCTACATGAGCAGAGCTCCCACAAAAAAATCCACAGGTTCCTTTTTCAATGACTGCAAGGAAAACAGATGCTATGTTTAAGTTTAAATGTAATTAGAAGAAAATAAGTTGATAATGCTTTTAATTATGTTAGCTTTGAACTTCGGCTCAATTGAATGCAAGTACAGATGCAGACGTCTTTTTTGTTTTAATTCAAAACAAAATGCATTCTGTGACACATTTTTTATTTCTCAATCTATTTTTAACTAAACAAATCTAACTCAACTTAAGGCACACTCATAAATCCACATATTTAAGGCACACCAAATTACAAGGCGCGCCTTCAAAGAACGGCGCACCGCATTATAAGGCGCATAGAATCCCGTATTGAACCCATAATGGACGCGATTTGTTTCATACTCTACAAATGTGTTTGTGTAATCCCCGAGTACTTTTTATAGTAGGCCAGTCATTGTTTCACTCACGGTGTTGGTGTTGCTATTGTGCCCAACTGCTTTCTGGGTAACACAGACCAGCCGACACGCTGCCGCCGCAGTCTCTGTCTCTCTTCCCCCCGCCCCCACGGGCTTTAAATGGGGCTGGTCCCTTGGTAACCCTAGTCGAAGCCACTTTGTTGACATAAAGAATGTCAACAAAAAAGTCCGACTCCGGTCAGCGAGGAGAGCCTTCCGCGACTGGGCCGGGGCGTGGCCGGACGATGGTCACCTTTCTCCGTTTGTGCACAGAATGTTCGTGAAGAACATGGTGCTTAAATGACCTGCAGACGACCTGATTATAGATGGTCGGTACTTCTTCTTCTTCTTTTTCTTCTTCTTCTTCTTTAGGTTTTAACGGCAGCTTGCATCCATGAATGTTGCACTACTGCCATCTATTGGATCAAACGGTCGGTAGATACATAGACATAGGTCAGTCAAACTTTATTAACAAAGCAGCGTTCTGATAACTATCCCAGCATGCACCGCGCGCTTCTTCTTCTACGGGCGAAAATGAAGTCGGGGGCTGCTTACCGTAGTTGCTAGACCTGTTGTGGCTCAATATTGGTCCATATACAAGGCGCACCGGATTATAAGGCACACTGTCGGCTTTTGAAGAAATTGAAGCTTTTTAGGTGCGCCTTATAGTGCGGAAAATACGGTACATTAATTTACAAATATACAGTAACCCCTCCATGAAGTCATAGGACACATGAAATCAGAAAGCGTTAGTGAGTCCTGTGGTGTATATCGCCTAAATTCACCAGCCAATTTTTTACAGATTCAGTAGCAAAATTCTTCCAAACTTCATGTGGCTTTAGCTAAAGAACAGTGTGTATTACAGAATGGATTTCAGTCTGGTATTCAACTAGATCAGTCTAGGTTTGGTAGTTGTCAAATTACACTTGGTGTAATCTGTTTTCAGGTGTTGGGATTACAGAAACTTAACACTAAGACATTCTGGGGAATTTCATGCTCCCAAATATGGGGAAACTGTTTGAAAAAAGTGTTTCCACTGCAGTTTTGCGAAATTAACCAATTTCAATACAGCCAATAAATAAATAAATAAATAAATAAATAAAAAACACCTCATCCTATCGCCAAAACATTTGATGATAAAGCAAGTTTTTTTTTTTTCAAAATTGCTGCATTATAAAACAAAATTATTTTCAAAATGTCAAATTGCACAATTATATGATCAGCTGCAGATGCTATAGAATTTGGAGCTCTCGCATTAGCATACAATATATATTTAAACAATTGTATACCAACTTATTTTTACAAGGGTACATTAGTGTTCAACACATTCTTTACTAAAACATTGCAACATGAAATGTCCAATCTTAGAAATGGAGTGTGACTGAAAATATTTGGTTATATTTTACTGTTACATTTAAAAATAGATCAAAAAGTGCTCCAATCATTGGGGTTGAAGTCTTGGATTCTAAAGCTTCTAAAAGGAGGCTTCACACATACACACACACACACACACACACACACACACACACACACACACACACACACACACACACACACACACATGCACACACACAGCTTGTGACCTCATCAACCCCAGGTCACACAACATGAGAGCACCAGTATATTTCTCCTCCTCCTGCTCCTTCCTGGCTACCTTATTGTTTGAAGTCTACACCTCCTTTCCATACAGTAAGGAATCATTTGCAGGTGGTATTAAACCTGTCAGCTCATATCTCTGCACAATAAAGCTGGCCCAAGGCCAAACATGTGTGGGTCTCTTTGTGTGTACATGATTGGAGCTCATATGTAAGGTAGCAGCGAGGATATGAGTTAGATACACTTCGGCACAATGGTGCTTTGTGAGCGTGTCAGACAGGAATGTGTATGATGAGATGGGTAAACCATGCCAGAAGCAGCTCTGAGTCAGGGATGAAATTTGCTTTCATAGTTCTGTTTTTCTTTGTTTCTCTCTTTTTCTTCCAGGATTTTCTCTGCCTTTCGTCCACCACTTTTTTTATTTTCAAGTTAACTTTTCTCGTTTGCTGTCTCTCCTTTTTTATCCCTTTATGTGCCCTCCACCATCGAGAAGGAATGTGACCTGTGGAGAATTGTAGAGCAACATTGGAGTATGATGTTACAGCTTTGACAGATATCCCCACAAGGGCACGTAAAGGTGGAGGGAGCTATTATGTTTAGAGCCCTGTGGAAGCTATTTTAAAACTCAAAGCTTGGTATTAGAGTTGTTGGGGCTGAACCAGCTAAACAGTTGAGAAAAAAAAAATAACTCAAAATACATTTCTTCTATAATAAGAATTTAAGAGGGAAAAAAACATTTCGGTGGGAGGGGGAAAAAAATCTTTGAAAAAAATTATTTGAAATTTTTCTTGCAATAATTTGTACTAACATGGCGCTTTTGAACACTCAAGTACTCTTTTGTACGATATATTTATTTTGACAGGTGAGTTTAAACTTTTACAATAATACAGGTTGGTGTAAACTATTTTAACCTTTTTTTTTTATCAATTTCACTCAACAGAACTGAATTCAGAATGAGAACTTGGTTTGCATCAGCGCCAGAAAAATGCAAAACTCTAAATTTATCTCACCAATTTTCTCAAAGTGTTTTGGCAAGAAGAAGGAGATGCAGAACCTGACTGTATCGTAGCAGCATCTTAAAGGAGCACAGGCACTCAGGCATGACAGACCAAAACAAAAAACATGTGCCAAACCATGAGGGACACGTGCAGCTGTAAATACACCACTGACATTACAGCCACCATTTTGTGTTTATGTTCTAGTGACTGTATAATTCCATTTAAACTCAATATTTTTACAGCTGGGCTTCACCACACGTCACTTCTTATAAAACAGCAAATGATGTCACCAAGTCCCAATCTGGAAGTTTTGTTAAAGAGATTACTAGTTATTCTCATTACAGCAGCTCTCACTATTTTTTATTGCTCAGATTTCTGAAGTGCAGTTCTTTGGAACTTTTGTCATTTTTCAGTGTCTTACCTGCAACACATACCTGTTCAAATAAAGTGAATTAACAGAAAGAGAGCTGGATGGGAGAGTTTTGGTAACGATTTGTCAGAGCTGGACTGGATTCAAAGGCAGATATCTGTGTTAATGGAACTTCGATCTCTTTTAAAAAAAATCCTTTAAACTCTATTTTATGCATCTTTCAGTCAATTGGATTAGATGTCTAACTAATAGGTACTAGTCTCACAATGAGTGGAATGAAGATCAACTGAGTGCAGCAAGTGTGTCTCAAGTCTCAAGTCACTGTAGTGTAAAGACACCTGTGTCTGGAAGGTTCATTCACTGATTCATTAGTGTTCCTGATTCATTAGAGCATGAAGACAAAAGATACTTTAAATAAATCAGATACAAGTATAGGTAAGTTTAAAACCCCTTAACCTGCAGCGGAATGCCCACGTGCTGTTTTTCCATTGTATTTTCCGAAGGTGAGGGTTTAGGAGTTTTAAGCTTGAAAAGGTAGGAGGTAAAATGAATACAGCAAAAATATTGGGGAATCCTGGGGGACTTTTTGTTTCCATCTGCAAGAGATCATCTATTTTCCAGCAAGACAATGACCCGAAGCATACCACTAAATCTACACAGAAATGATTTGAAGACAACGGGGTAGGTGTTCTAGAGTATATAAAATGTATTATTAGTTTTTAAACCGAATGGGAACTCCAGAAGATAGACTTTGGTATCCTTCAGCTCCTTTTGAATTGGGTGGTATGTTTAAGGTCCTCAACCATTTGGAAGATCCGTGTGTGGCTACACTTCAACTCCCAGGCTGCATTTAGATGTTGCTTCAATATTCCACATAATTTCCTTCATATTGTTCTGTCTAACTTGTTCAGTGTACAGTTCCTAAAACAGACACCTCACCCTGTCACCTCTCTGCACTTCACAGGTTTGCAAGCTCTCCAATTTTTTTCCCTTCAGATGTAACCATGGTCATCAGGATCAAATACTTTAATTTCAGTTTTATCAGACCACAGGACATATTTCCAAAAGTTAAGGTAATTGACTCTGATCCTGTTGAGATAATGTCTTCTTCTTTTTTGAGTGGTTTTTCAACCCATGTTTGAACATGACTCATTTCACTATAGATGATACTTCTCACTATCTTCAGTCAACATCTCCACATTGCCTTTTGACTTTGTCATGTGGTTGATAAGTACTTCACACCAAAACACATGTATCCATAGCCTCCAGAACTCGTCTCCTCTTGACTGTTGGAATGGTGTTTATACTTGCTTATTATGGTTTGGGCAGTTTAACATGGCATCTGGAAATTGGATGAAAGGATGAATCAAATTGACGGATCTACTCAATTCCTTTAATAATATTTAATCAAATTTATTATCTTTGTTTCCATGATGTCAAACAATAAACTGTATGTTTGATGTGTTGCCCGGAAGCACATCCACATGTTTGCCTCCAGTTAACTAAAACATTGTGAACCTATCAAAAGTTTACAAAGCCAATTTTATCATCATGGCTTTTACTAATGTTCTGGATTTAAAGTGATAGTAATGTTAAGGTAAATAAACTTCTGAAGTGACAAACAATCCTCAAAGACAAAATGTTCTCATGAATATGGCAACTACCAGATAGAAGGAGTTTTGGTAAATGGCCTAAAAAAGGAAATATTTAGTCAACTTCAATTTCAGGAAGTGTGAAAGATGGCTATGTGTCTTTCTATACAGTGTATCTGCATATGACATATTAAAGTATGAGTGATAAGATAGCTGTCATTCTTCAGCTACATTATTTAAGAAATAGAAATATATGTTTTTATGCCTCTTGACGTGTGGTATGTATAACTTGGTGAAATTTTAAGTTTTGTTTTAAACACTCTGCTGCCATCATGTGGAAATTAAGAAAAGTGCACTTGAAATGTGGATTTTATTTCTTTAATATCCTCCTGACTACCAGTAGTTCATTTTTGTCCTCTGTACAGGCCATTTCTAAACTTGAATATCTCCCACCCCCTGCATTCTACTGAATTAATTCCTTTTGGTATCTGGAGAGGACATTTAGGGCTTTTCAGTGATACCACATGTGAAGGGGTGGGACTTTTGTACGTATCTTTTTCTAATTCATAAAAATTGCGTTCATCAGTAATAACACATTTTATGGGAAGAGACAAAGTAAGTGCATAAAACCTTTTATTACCTTACAAAGACTGTGGGATTTTAAAAAAATGGTGATTGGACAATATTTTTTTCCTGGTAGTCAGAAGGAATATAGGGCTTTTTTGGTCAACTTTACCCCCTGAAAAATATTCAATAAGGTTTGTACAATAAGCTCTATAAGCGTACAAGAAGATTTGCAGGTGCACAACATAATTCACAAACACCTATAACACAATGCATACAAGCTCCTCATATACTGCTTCTCAAATGTGCAGATTTCAAACCACGCACGTAGACTGGTTGTGACCCAGAGTCTGGAATAATGCAAGAAATGGATCAAGGCCTGCAGACCTCATGTCCAGTTGAATCAATCTGTGATCAATACGTGCTCGTCTGCTCAAAGGTAACTGGTAGTAAACATCCCATTTTTGGTCGTAACGACAAACGGACCTCAAATATTCTGGTGCCATCATGTGGTGACTCCGAAAAAAAATTGTTTTCTCCACTTGCACTCAGAATTTACTCCTCAAAATAGGTCAATCACCAGTTTTTAAACTCTTAATATTTTTACACTCGGAATTTGTTGCTTATAAATGTCAATTCTCTTCACACTTAAAACAAATCAAAGTATCTATTAAAGTTTAATTACTACATACATTTCGCTACATTCCTGTAGGTGGTGCCAGTGTATCATCAAAAAAATTAATGTCTTCAGTCAGACTTGTTCATAAAACATTTGCTCTAAATCAGTCAGATCGCTCATTTAGAATGCAGAAGTTGACCAATATACTGCATTTGGTGGTGTCTTGTTAAATATGTCAAGGTCCTCGTGAAAGACAGATTCTATTCTCATCAATGGTGAAAATTAAATATTAAAGAAAATTTCATGTTGGTTAAGACATAAGTGACATAAGTGGTTGGTTAAGACATGGTGGACTTTGAAAGACACACTGTATTTTAAATATTAAACTTTATTTCACACCCCCCCCCAAAAAAAAATCAATATCAACCCTAAAATAAAAAAAAATAAAAAACCATTCTACGGTTATACAGTAGATTTAGAGTCTTACAGGTTTTGGACAAGACTCAGAACATTAAAGACAAAAATAAGCAATAAGCAAATTCAATCTGGAGAGACTCCGACAGAGAAAGAAAGTGATTAAAAAAATAATGAATAAATATTAAAGTCCTTTGGTGTTCAGGCCCCGGCCGAGGACGTCAAGCTGGAACTTTGATAAGCTAGATAAACATTCCTGATGCTGCATAGGAATGTAATCCCCCAGGGTCTGTACTGGTGGCGGAGGTCGAAGAAGGATGTGGCCTGAAGAGCTGGGAGCTGAAGGTGGAGATGGGGCGGAGGTGGGTTGATCGCAGCT
The DNA here is from genome assembly GCF_001443285.1 of Poecilia latipinna. Taxonomy (NCBI): domain Eukaryota; kingdom Metazoa; phylum Chordata; class Actinopteri; order Cyprinodontiformes; family Poeciliidae; genus Poecilia; species Poecilia latipinna. The sequence continues at coordinate 204,326 of NW_015113177.1, read as the reverse complement.
GGTAAACGGAGGAGGCCATGGATGAAGGTCCTTATCAACTGGAGCATGACCATGGTTTGGCTTGATCCAGCGCCGATAGGTCCAGGGTGACGAGAGGGAGGCGCTGATTGATGAGGCAGGTGAGTCTAGAGTAGCGGTTCTCAACGTGGGCTGTACCGCCCCCCAGGGGGCGTTCAGAGGATGGCAGGGGGCGCTGGCGAACATTTTTACAAAAGGGGGGCACTAGGGTATTATTTTTGATAAGTACAGAAACAAGCATAAAAATCAAAGCATCTACAATAGTGATAGTAATATTAATGATAAAATAATAGTCAGTGAAAAGTAGCCTACAAATTCTTTGGTGGGGGGCGGTGAGGGACCTGGAGAAAGGCTAGGGGGGCACTGGCCCGAAAAAGGTTGAGAAACACTGGTCTAGAGAGTCTTCCAGATTGAATATGCGCCGAAGATTCATTTCACAATTTAAGTTAAAACATTTTCTTGGAAGCAAAACTGAGATGAAAACTTCACACAAGCAAACAAAAAAAAAATAAAAACTCCATAAAGACAAACAACAATAAAAAATTACCAAAGGAATCAGAAAAAGCTTCAAAAAACCACATGAAAAAACCCCCCCAAAAAACAACAAAAAGCACAAATATTGAATGTATTAAAAACACCATGTCATCAATATATTTTCATTATTTACCCAGTGATCTAAACTTACTCAAAAACAATTAAGAACATAACTTCTATGCTTTATTTATTTCATGGGTTAATTCCCACTGGAATTAAACTTCAACAATTAGATATTTTACCTTTACATTTAGCTGACTTCTTCACCTAAAGATTTTAGTCCTTCATCTGTTGTTCACTTCATCATCTCTTGATAAAAGAAAGTCTAGGCTTTGTGACAATAACACGGTTTGTTGCTTTTGAGTCTGGGTGTTCCTCCCTTTGATCAAAGAGGTTGCTCTTCATGCTCATAGGCTCTTCCTTCGTTTAAAGTGCCCCGATGGAAGCAGATGGACGTTTCCAGTTTCTCAAACTAATATGACCTCTTGGCTAAAATGACCTACATAATCCAGGGAATTGTCTCTTAACTGTTTAGCACCTTCACTTACATTGATCAATAAAATCATGTCTTGTGAGAAAATGCCTTTCACTGAAGAGAACTCCAACAAAAAATGTTTTACCTTAAAAAAAAAAAAAATCCCCTATTCCGGAGTATACTTCTAGATGGCTTTTTTTAATCTACAGCTGCTCTGTTAGCTAACAGCAGTGCTGACAATGGAAATACTGTTCACAGAAAATAAAGTTGTATTCAGTAAATTTGCTTCCTTACATATTACATGCATTACGGACATTCATTTCTGTCTGAAAATTGCATACATTATGAAAACTTTGATTTCTCTACTGTGATGTAACTAATGGCAATAGATTAATCCACTTCTTCATTTCATATTTAATTGTTATTTTGTGGTAATTGTTTTCCTTGTACTTTTCAGTAAATGCTCTATTTATTTTTTTTTTAATTGTGCTGTCCAGTGAAACCCTAATATACAGTTTTCCTAATCTTCTCCAATTTGGAAACAGCCAATTAGTGTCAAGTAAAACAAACAGCTCTTCGTCTCGTTGAAATATCTCCGATATGCTCTATGAAAAAAAGCAAATATGCTGATTGACTATTCATAATTTGTAGGTCTGTGTCACAAAAATATCCACAAAACAGTGAACCTGATAGGCTGGAGGGAATATCACAGCCTATCACACTTTAGTCCAAGTGTATTAGTTTATTACTAAACCTCAGCTTAGGAAAATTTATTACTAAAGTTTATTACTAAATAAATAACTAAATAAACTTGGACTAATTGATGTCAACTAGTATAAACAAAGGATTGCTTTCACCTGACCTTTAAAAGAATAACATGCATAGGAAAAAAGGTTTTTATTAGAATAACAGTGACCTACACCTAAAACTCTAAGTTTCCAAACAAACTTTACCAGCTTGCCATGAGAGTTGAAGCTCTGAATTTACAAATTCTTTAGATAAACCAAAATCAAATTTCAAATATTGTTTTTCTTTCCAATATTGCATCACACTTATTTTTTCTTTTTTTTTTTTAGGTTTTATGCACGTTATCGAGTACGAAGCTTCTCATAGTCTTTTGGGGCCCATACTAGGCGCTTGACGAGTATGTCTTTTGCATCGCTAATAGATTCATCCCAGCAGTACTCAGGAGAGAGCAACTTGGTGGGTTTGTTGAGCCAAAAGTACTTGTTCAAGTGACTTTCATCGTGCCATAAAGCCTCTACATTTTTCAGTTTATCTTCCATGATGTTGACATAGCAGTAATCTGCCAAGGCCTTTACTTTTTCACATGTTCCTCCAAAAATTGCAGCATGATAGTAGTAATCGCCTTCAGTCATGTAAGCTTTGGATTCTGGATTTCTGTCATATGTGAACCTGTACTTTGGGAGTTTGTAATAGTGAGCATGGAGTAGAGCTACTGACTCCCCAAGAGCCTCAGAGCCAAATCTGCCTTTAAATATCTGATCCACATCAAAACAGAAGACATAAGTGAATTTGTGCTGGAGAACTGTGTCGATTACTTCTGATATTGTCTTCATTCGCATCATAGAGATGTCTTGCCACCTGGTGTGCTTCTCTACCTTGACAATGTTGATGTTTCGTTGAGGAGCCAGGGTAATTTCTGGCACCTGCTCTGGTAAATCCGTAAACACGAAATACGTCACAGGTAATCCCAGCATGAAATGTTCTTCTGCTGAAGTCAGGAATGTTTTGAGATAGGCTTCCAGGTACCTTCAGCAGAGACACAGAAAGGTGAACAGTTACTGTAGGTCAGTATGCTAATCATAGATAGAAAATATAAAGGCTCTTTTTCTATGGCATTAACAATAATGGGTATCTGTATATGTTAATGTTCACATACACAAAGGAATGCATCATCTTTAAAATTTAAAATGGATATTTCATTGTAGTTTAAAGTAAAAAAAAAAACAGTGTTAAGCATTAATAAATCACAGTCTGCTTTCCTGCTACCCTTCAAAGTAGAAATCGGTTTAAAGTGCAATTTTCTGATAACAAAAAGAGTTTTGAGTCAAATCCACTAGAACAGAGATTATACAACTGTAAAACTTTTTTCCAACATAAATATTTTTGAAGTGATTTAGTTTTCAAACTAAACAAACACAGTGAGGACAGATTTTTCCACACTCACAAAAACAGTCTCTCCATTGGAGTAAATGGCTATATGAAGAGGAGGAGATTGGTTAATGAAATACGTGACCAAGAACCCAGATCAAAGTGGAAAAGGAAGAGTTGCAAATGGTAATATATTCCTTTTAGTGGGCAGGTCTGTGTGTGGAAAACGACACACACGCAAATCCTATTTTTGTCAGTATTAGCTTTGTTTGTTTTACCAAACATTTTCATATTTTACATACTCAGCTATGTCTGTTAGTAAGTTTTGCATGTGCTAAAAAGATGTACAGTGCTGACATTAATTGAAGTGCTTGGTGTGGACTTGCTCTTTCCAAACGGTTACTGGCATGGAGACGATTTCAGCCAATAAAATAAGTGAGATTTAACACTAAAACAACTATAAACTACATAAAACTAAAGGGAAAATCTACTAATTAGTTTACCAATATCAAAACTACTTGACTAAATGTTCTTCTACAGATGTTATTTTTATGATTGTTTTTAATTTTAAAACAAAGAAATGTGTTAGAAATATGCTGTCTTCTGCTGAACACTTACAATCTGTATTTTTTTTTCAATGCTGAAACAGCTCACAAACTAATCTTGTAATGTAATACCCCAAACATCAAACACAAGAAATAATAAGGTGTACATGAATTGTTTTATTCCTTTTTTTTTTTTTAAAGAAATCTATTAACTTGGTTTTGTTTACCTAATTTTATCAAATGCTTTCAGTTTTTTACCTTTTTCAATTGCTGAAATAAAAATTCTACCCCAATTTCAATGCACAATGTCTCCTCACGAGCGACTATAAATATTTTGGAAGGAACTCTGAATAGAAGACAGACAGACAGACAGAAACTCTACTAATCCCTTTGGGGTTTTCCCTCGGAGAAATTGTTCCCGTCTCCCACATAGCATTTTATATTTTTTAAATGCATAAAGAAACAAACCTTCCAACAGCAAAAACCGTGAGGGCCACAGTTGTATTGGCTTCTTTGTGCTTTCGGTCATATAGATTATTATCAAACATCAGTTCCCACATAATAGGTGCGTTCCAGGAAGTCTGGGTCTGAACATGTGGTCTGGCCCTGAAATAAGAAAAAAACAAATAAAAAAAAAAAAAATAAAAAACAACTCATCATTATCACATTGCTTTTCATAAATCTTAAACTTGATACATTTACTTGGATAAGCTTAACTCGATACCTTGGAACAACTAAAATTTTTTAAGTTGGATCAGCTGTTTGCTTTTTTTAGTGTGATGAACATTTTTTTACGTCACGAGACACACTTGTAAAAATGGTTTTCGCATGTGGGAAGTACAGGTTAAAACGATCTTCGTTAAGAGGCTATCTGGGCGTCACCACATAGGAATCCTGACTTCTCTGTCTATGTTAACTGGAATGTCATGTTAACTGGTGTGACATCATTCTCAGCTCCGAAAGGTGATAGTGTTTTCAAAGAAAAGTACTGTTTGACTCTACTCAATCTCATTTTGTTTCTCTCCCTCCCTCCCATGAGAAGATATGAACTCTGACCTCACCCTTGGAAGAATCAAACTTCCAGGAATTATTTCCATTTGTTTAAATGGAGGCATATAAAGGGAGGGGTGTTATCTCAGCCTGTGCACTCAATTTCAGGTTTATTGGGATGTAAAAAGGAAGTATACTTAAATCATAATCTATTTTTTTTCTCATGTGCAAACTTGTCATTTAATTTTTAGTAAATGACAAGTTATGATAGCTAACCCATCCAAGTCTTTTGCAATTTTGCAAAAATATATATGCATATATAAATTATTTAGTCAGGCTGAATACAAATGCACACCACTGTTTTCAGATTTTTCTTTGTGAAAACAACAACAACAACAAAGAAACTGTCAGGATGTGTTGGTTGAAGTAGGACCCAAATGCAGGACACTGGTCAGATAGTTGATTATGAACGTTTAATATCAAAGCCTTACAAAAAACAATCAATCAATCAATCAATAAATAAATAAATAAATAAATAAACAAACAAACAAACAAACACAGGAACAATAGAGACCCAGAGCTGGACAAAACAGGAATTCTGGGTAAAATAACAGCAGTGAATCAAAAGGAAAACAAGGAGATAACTGGAAAAGCCAGTAAAGAGTGAGAGAAGCAGAAATGTTTAAGTACTGGGAGAGTGAATGTGCAATAATCAACCTGGGCTGATTGGCTAACTGATGCAGGTGTGAGAGGAGAGTGTGGAAAAGTGCACAGTAAATAAATCTAACTAAAGAACAACAAAACAAAAATCTTACACTAAAGAATGAGAAGATAAAAGAAACATAATTAAACTAGAGTTACAAAGAATAATGAGACAAAAGAAACAAGCATAAACATAAACTAGACTCACTGAGACAGCACTGAACTAAAGTAAAACAGAATTAAGACTGATCTACTCAAAGAGATGAAGGTACACAGAATATTGAAACTAGAATCAAACCCTAAAACGAGTCAAAACAACCCAACACAATCCAGGATCTGACAAAGTCATGCACAATTTTTACTTTACTTCACAATCTAATGGGAGTTTCTGTTTGTTTTTAACACGAAATATCCCTCAAAGGTTTGACACTCGTGGTGTATCATAACAAAAAAATTTAAGGTGTGTGCACGTTTCTGGAAGGAACAGTGTATACTGAAAGGTATTTTATGTCATCATCTGTCAGCTATATAATTCTATTCATAAGGTTGTCAAACACGTAATTTACAGTGATGAGACCTAATGATCCATGTCATGCAGACAATGCATGACTGTTAGAAGGGGATCTAAAGTAATAACAAAGAAAAAAAATGCATATGTGCTCATCAGTAACTGAACAAAGTGTACAGAATAAAGTGAAGTTTACAGTTGCTGCCTACGATAAATCCCTGTCTGAAGAAATAACAGGCAAGTCAGACACGTAAGACATTACATTAATCCAGTGTTTCTCAACCTTTTTTGGGCCAGCGCCAGTATTGTGGTCAAGACCACCTAACCCGAGACTAAGACAAGACCAAGACCAGAGCGTATCGAGACCGAGACAAGTCCAAGACTTTTAGGGTCCGAGACCAAGTCAAGACCAAGACCGAGGGAAGTCGAGACCGAGTCAAGACCAAGACCAGCGGCCCACACTAAATGACACGATAAAATGGTGAAATATGATCAAAATTGCTTCTCAAATTGATCTGAAAGATCCATATTACCATAAAAACACCTAGATATTAAATACTTAATACATTTTACCAATATTAAAATGAAGTGCTTCCATCTTTGTGCTATAATCCGCGGTGGTCTCGTGCCAGCCCTAAAAAGATAACGCCCTGGGTGTTTCCCCATATTGCTTATGTCAGAAACCATCACTGTATGCACCATTAAACATAGCAATTAGGCAATGCCCTGACGATAAATAACGCTCAACTATGAACATTGACCGAGGAACAATAAAGAAGTAACCAAGCACAAGGCGCTCACGGTGACTGTTTACACTCTCCCGCTACATGAAGCCAGGTAATCTGACACCATGGCAGACATTACAGCTGCCACTTTGAACGAAAACAATCATAGCATAGAGCAATGTGCATGCTCTGCGTGCTCTTTCGTTCTTGTGTTTTAGTTATTTGTTAATTTAAATATCAACGTACATAATTAAATAAAATAATGATGCAGTGTACACAGAGCATTACAAGAACAAAGAACGGGTGTTCTGTCAGGTCAGATCGTCATGCTTAGCACGAACTCACGGTGTTCTGTCAGATCAGCATACGTTGTCAGATAGTCATACCTTAGCTCAGATATGCATACGCTGTCATTACCATATGATTTTATTTAATCAGCAACATAGAATCATGACGTAGATAATTATACACTTGGTTATTAACAGTTGTATGGCATCCAGCTGCAGCCAGACCTGCTTTAAACACACTTTGAAACCACGACAACGCATGTATATATATCTAGTTATCATGTATGTCATATTATAAACAATTTAATGACTTATTTTCGTCATAACTTGTTGCGTATACTGACAACTCCACTGACGGTCAGACTTCTTAATGCGCATGCGCTGGCATGGTACTCACTGCATGTATGCTATTCTGACAGCATATGGCTATGTGATAGAACACCAGACACGTCATTACCATAAGATTTCATTTAATCAACAACATAGAATCATGACGTAGATCATCATTAACATTTATTAACAGTTGTATGGCATCCAGCTGCAGCCAGATCTGCTTTAAACACACTTTGAAACCATGACAACGCATGTATATATATCTAGTT
>NW_015113177.1:193635-194032 GCF_001443285.1 Poecilia latipinna | reverse complement strand
GGGGAGGATTGTAACAGAAACACGTTATTGCTTGTATTTTAATCGGTGCGTTTTCCATCCACTGAAAACAACGATGCTAATAAATAAACTGGACAGTATGCTGTACGTTTAGTGATATTTTCACAGTTGCGGTCTTGAAACAAAATGCCGGGTCCTCAGCGACCGAGACCAAGACAAGACCGAGACCAAATGCGGTCGAGTCTGAGACGAGACAGAGACCATCAAAAAATGGTCTTGAGACCGGTCTCTAGACCAAGACCGACCTCGAATACTACAACACTAGCCAGCGCCCTCCTAGCCTTTATCCAGGTCCCTCACCGCTCACCAGCAAAGAATTTGTAGGCTATTATTTTATTATTAATATTACTATCACTATTGTAGATGTTTTGATTTTTAT
>NW_015113177.1:184288-189167 GCF_001443285.1 Poecilia latipinna | reverse complement strand
CGCCTTTTCTTTTTGTTACGTCTTTTATCTCTTAAAATGAGTCCACAAACTGTCACTATTGCTTCTACATCGTCATCCGTGTTTGGTTATTCTAAATTCCCGCTATGTTGGGGATTTTGTGGATTTTCTTCTGGAATCGCGATGTTCGTGACTGGAATCGGTTCGTGTGGTGTGTTGCTCCTGCCTTGTGGCTGAACATGAACCGATTGAACCTGTTGTACTTTTATCAGCTCTGTGGTCACAGAAGTTTGGAGAATCGGTCGACATTCTTAAATCTTGGCGTCTAAACCAGACTTAAGACTCACAAGCTTTACTCATCTCATCTCGACCACTGCCCAAACGCTCTCTGACTCTGGTCGCTATGGTAATGTTTACTTATCCCTTCGAAATAAATACAGATGGGCCACAAAAACGAACGTTTTACTTTCGTGAACATTTTAACTCACGATAAAGAATAATGGGAGCCCTGAGCTTGTTTCTCTGCAACGAGACGGTCCCATCTGGGAGTGATGAGACACAATGACACCCGAAGTGTTGCTTATATCCACAGCCTGCTGGGTCTCTAGTGGTGAAGCAGTTTGAAGCTTCATTGCCTCATTAGCAGCCGGTCGCCATGTTACACAGAGCGGCTTGTAATGTTTGACTCACCTACCGGTCCGGGATAAATCCATCCTCCTGTCTCTTCTCTAGGCCTTTTCCCCTTTGCTAAGAAACTTTCCAAAGACATCTGATCCTTTTCTTACTCATTTTGCTGCTTGTGGGCTCAGTGTTGGCGCGCAGGTAACCGAGAAAATCTGGTAAAATGATTTTCAAAATAAAAGATCCTCCAGACTCAAATAATGCATAAAACGGAAACACTTAATTATTTCTTGCGCGAGCCGGTACCAATTGGTCCATGGACCGGTTCCGGTCCGCGGCCCATGGGTTGGGGACAACTGATATATCTGATGACATATCTGATAATATGGACATTTGTATACAGCGCAGTGTATGCACAATCTGAATTATAATCAGCATTGTTTTATTGGCCACGTTTATTTGCACAAACAAGGAATCTGACTTCGGTTTTCAAGCTTCAGTGTATAAACCTCAGTATAAACATACAGATTTTAGACAAAATACAAAGATAAATGAACAATATGTTAAAATATATCTGCAGCCAATTGTTAGATAAAGTATAAAAAAAAATAATATGACAATGCAAAAATGTTTCTTTTACTTTACAACAGAGGAACCGAGTACTTTTGTACATTGGGTTCATTAAAGAATAAGGACCTGAATAGGAAACTGTCTCTGTGGTGAGTGGTTTTTGCAAACAGCATGTTGTAGTGTCAAACTGAAGGCTCCGCACAAACAAGCATGATATATATATATATATATGAAGTTCTCTTACCCAAAGTTAAGTTTGTCATCCAAATCATTTGTGGTTGCTGGTGTTGATTCCCTTAGCACATTCAGTTCTTTGATAAAGGCAAAGGCTCTTAAACGCCTACAAAAAGAATAATTAGTAAAAGAAAAAAAACAGTTAATTGAAAAACATCATTGAACAAAAACAAACATCATCTGTGGTGCTAAAATCTCAAAGACAAGTATTTTAACTTTTGGTACACACCTGGTATACAAAGAAATGAAGCCTGATGCAAGTAATAAAATACAGATAAAGAGTCCAGCAATCTTTCCTCTGTGATTGGACATACTAGAATAAAGCAAATGAACAAGTTTAATATACCCAGCTTTGACAGAGCAGATAATGTAATCGCAACTGTTATAATTTATGAATTACTTTAATTTGCAAAAGTAAAACCTTGTAATAGAGGATATTGTTTGATTACCTTACTATACTTCAGATTCCCAAAATTCTAATACAAAATTATTATCCTTTGTGCTGGTCAATCAAATTAAATCAAGATTTAAATACATCGCAGTTAGCGTTGTTACATATGTGTTTTACGCCACTTAAAATGTTCCTTTCCTTTTCAGTTTCAGGAATCTAACATCGTTATCCGTTTTGCTTAAACACATACTAACAATTATGAATCTTCTCTGGATTATATTATTCATGTTCACAAAGTGAATCTACAGTTCATAAACTTATGAAAGTGGGTCCAACTTAACATAAATTAAAAAAATGTAGCTGGACATGGTCACTCGAAAATAACATCAGGGCGTGCAAATATGAAGCTAAAGAACAACAACAACAACAAAAACATCGTGTTATGGTGTATTTAGTATAATTTGAAGGGCCGATCATGACTTTCATTACACATTGGTTTACAATTTTTGAACAGATGCTCGCCAGCTTCCTCGAATGGCAAGTGTCCCCTTCTTAACTAAACCATAGGTCTACATCTCTGACACCTCAAATTAAACTATTTCTTATTACTTCTTAAAAACGTTGGCTAATTTTCTGGCTAATTTTCAGACCTATGTAGGCCAAATGAAGTGAAAAATAATACTCAGAGACTTAAAATCACAGAAAATCCACAGAGGTGTTCGGACCATTCTCTCTCTTGAAAAGAAAAAAAAACTATACGGTTTTTAACAGGGTACACAAGAAAGATCTACTCGAGCACAATAAATAATAATAATAATAAAAATGCCTCTTCTTCGAGCCTGATTGTCCTGAAACGCAATTGTTTCGTAGAACAAAGTTGACAAGAACATTATGGGTTTTTTTTGCTCTTTTTTTAAAATTATTATTTTAAATTAACCAAACAGATCATTTAGAAGAGACAAATTATTGACTCACCTGGCAAGCAAGTGTTTTCAAACGAGTCCGTACAATGGTTGGAAACCACCTTCAAAACATTATTTTTACCTTGAAAAGGTGGAACACGTTTCTAATTAATCTTTTTCAAGCGCATGAGTCCCGCTGTTCCGCTTTTCTCTTCCTTAGTCTGATTCTAAGGATCTAAGGATCTCAGTTCGCTCAGATGGAAACGGTTTGGGTGTGGCATCCCAGCTCCCTCCTCCCACCCACCTAAAGGCATATCTTTAGATCTGCATGAACTCATCAAACACGTTAAAGTTGGATCAAGTAAACTTCAGAAATAAAGGAGGCGTGATATTTCAAAATTATGGACAAAACCATAACAAAAACACAACACATCAAATCAACTGAATTTTAATATATGGCTAGTTCTAGCTCTTCTGAAAACATTTCGGAGGCGTTCCTTCATAACAGTGGTAGTTGGAAAGCTGCAGGGAGGGAACTATGTCTGGCCCAGTCTGAAAAACCTACACCTTCTGCTCTTAAAACAAACCACTCAGTTTATTATTTTGACTTAGCTGCCTTTTAGAGAAATGATTTGTAATTCTCTACTTTGTCTGGCTTGAAAGTAAATTTATGATCTGTTTTCATGAACATTCTTGTACAAGGGAGAGTAAAAGCAGTGGCCTCGACATACGTGAAAATCTATAATGTTCACAAACCTGAAATAGGAACCTGTTTATTGTGCAAAGAACAAAGCAAACATGTGCTCTTTGTTTCTTGTTTGGTATTTGCTACTTCATAATAGTCAGATTTTTCTCTTTGCAAAAAGTTGATCTAGAAGCAGATATTTTATTGATTTCATTATTTCTCAAACCTTTGGCTGAAAATTTAAACACTGTAAATATTACAGAAAATACTGTAAATTTAAAATCTATCCGAGAATAAAACATACAGAAAAATAAATAAATAAATAAATAAATAAATAAATAAAATGTACCACAACAAAAGAAATATTCTAATTCTCATTTACCTTGGAGCTCTTCAATACAGTAGTGTTTCTCCAAACATTTTAATATTATGTAAAATGCAATATTTCCTGCCAGCCACTTCAGAAAGTGATGCTTATCTAGAATCATCACACATGCAGGGATAGAAGTCCAAGACCTTGTTTCTTGTAACTTTGGTGATAAGGCTTACAGATAATGAAAACCCAGACTTCAGTGTCTAAGAAAAATAGAACAATGTAAAAAGGTCATTAATGGTGTCACACATTAATGAGACCATTTAAATGCTCGGGAAACCTTTCCCAGTGTTTTAAAACACCTGCAAAGGTTTTCCAAGCCTTTAAATGGTCTAAGTCTGGGTAGGTAAGCTCCACAATCATGGGGGGGGGATACTGCTGACTTGAAGGTAAGCCTCCAAAGGTCATTGCTGAAGAAGCTGGTTGTTCACAGAGTTCTGTATCCAAGTGTATTAACAGAAAATTGAGTAGAAAGACGAAGTGTGGTAAGAAATGGTTCACTAGCAACAGGGAAACCCACAGCCTCACACCCCACACTTTGAACTACCCCGTGTAGCCCATTACATCGTTTTCAGCACAGACATTTCACTATTTAAGGACTGCAGACAGGTTGCTATTTGAAGAGCTGTGTGAGGCAGTGTGAAACAGGTGCTTCACTCAACTGTGAAACAGGTTCATGAATCAAACTGACAAGTATCAGTGCTTTATTACTGCTCCAGGAGGCTTCTTTTGTTAGAAACAGGTTATTTACATATGGTTATCATTGTTAGAACACTGGAGTTTGAACTGCCTGGATGAGCTCTTTAACCAGAGGGCGAGGGAAGTGTTTCCTTCATCCTTTGACTTGCTCCATTCAGTGTACTAAACATGTCTAATTAATAAGAAAATTAGCTAATATATAACTTTAGGGAAAAGGCTAATGCTAATGCTGTACAAGGCACTGCGCAGCAAGGCAGTGCATTGCTATGTCTTGCACTGCCTTGCGCAGTCCCATATCCTGAGGGGAAAAAAAAAAAACATAAAAAAGGCTAATATCATTGCACCGCCATAGGCGGTGCACTGACGTGAGAGGAATATGCAGGCTTTTATTTTGAAATTTTCCGTAAGCTCCATTTTAAATGGCCTGTCGAGAAAAGTTGAGCTCA
>NW_015113177.1:174525-178390 GCF_001443285.1 Poecilia latipinna | reverse complement strand
CTAGCCGCCGGAAGTAACACCCATAATCGTTTTCCCAGTAAGCCCCGCAGGAATAAGGTCAATAGCAGCGATGACAGAGCGATGGTGTGTGCTGAGCTCTGAAATTTTTCAGGAAAGTCTGAAAATGAATGGCTGAGAGCCTGTCTTTACCCGGTCACATGATTTCGCTCTGAAGCACCTTGGCAGAAAACCGTCAGCCTTAGAGAAATTTTGAAAACATTTTATGGGAGCAGGCATGCGTATCAATGTCATGACCGACTTTCATACCGATAGAGCAATTTTTGTAGGCGTGACGGAGATTTCAAAATTATTTTGGGGTCAAAAATACACTCCATCTGTCACTCTAACAGAGCTGCAGTTGGTGTCAGTTACACTCTGCATTTCGGCAGCTGGAAATTTCGCTCGTTTTTCGCTTTTTACATCGCCATTGTAACTCCGATTCCCAATAAAAATAATAGATCCAAGCTCGTTTTGATGACATTTTTGTGGGTGGGCACGCAGCGGTAGGAGCCGCATTAACGGTAATGGAAGAATATTAAATAATCTATAAAGAGACATTCTATTAGGTGTAGAACAGTAAGTTCTACACCTAATAGAAGGCAGTCGCAAGGCAGTTACTGCCCTTCCTTATGTAATGCTATGGCAGGACCCAATAAAGTGACAGAAACTTAACGCAGTTTCTTCCTCAGTGAGATTCTGACACTGGGAGGAGGTTACTGGTTTCTCAGTCAGAAGCTGGTTGCAAACCTGAGGCCAGCAGGTGTCAGTCAGTCATGGTAGATCTGAAATTTGGTATGATGACTGAAATATGAGAAACTACAGACTGATAGGAGGAACCAAAGAGCCCGTAAAGGTAAAGGCAAATCTTCTGAAGTCAGGATATAATTAATTTAATTTCACATAATTATCACTGTAGAATTAGTTAAAACTTAATGAAATATATTTGTCCTATTTGATGTTTGTTGTGACGTATACTCACAAACGAACGAGGTGATTAGTCCAAGTTTGTCGTTTATTGAATGTTCAGGAACTACAGCGAGTGTAAAGAGCCACAGCAAAGGTAAACAAAGGTAAAACAACCCGAACAGACGATCAAATCAAAACCACTCCTACCTTTGTACTTTCTGTCTCTTTGTAGTTTAAGCACACCTGTTGCCGTGGCAACCGCCTGCGCCCGCAAGCCGAGCAGAGATTACATTAAAAACACAACATTCAGTCGTTACAATATCAGGTTTCCAGGCTTGATATTTATTCCTCGATTATTAATAAGCCTCTCATGAACACAGCGGTGGTTGAGTAGCTAATTTAAACTCCTGCTCTGCTCGTCAGTCGGTCTTTGAGTCGCCTTTTGTGTGTGTGTGTGTGTGTGTGTGTGTGTTAATGGAACCGAAATGCACTGAATTGCGCAACATCTTGTTGAAACAATAATTACTGAGATTATTAATTTTAACACGATTTTTTTTTATAGTTATTTCTTTTTTTAATGAAGCTACAAACGTTTAGGATCTTAGTGAATATTTTTGATAAGCCTGTCAGAAGAGGAAGTGCTGCTCTCAGCGTCCTGGCAGCGTTCAGTTTGTCACCTGCCGAGATCGACTCGATCGACGTATTGGGCCCCCTGTGGTGACACATTTGCATTTCCTGCGTTGTTTTAGAATAGTAGTCTGGCTGTAGTTTTAGCAATGGCAGCGAAGCAAGTGAACGAAGCTGTTCAGTTCGTGTTGGTCACACTTCCACATAAACAGGATGGCAGTTTACAGTGCAGAAGATTTTCTGTAAGCTTAAGTAGTGCATTACACAGCTAATGGCAAACATTAGCCATTAGCTAAACTTTAAAACCTTAAGACAGCCCACACCTCCAGGGAGTAATCGTTTTTCAACAACCAAGACCCCAGACCATCTGTACAAAGCAAAGTGTTGTGTTTGACTGAAATAGTGTAGTATGTCACAATCCTACACTATCAGTATTCTGACTTTGAGATCATGAACATACTGTAAACTGCTCAAATGACAAGCTGGTATGTTTTGTCAAAAATTATTATTTGTTATCATTTTGAGAAGGAGGAAGAATTAAGAATAACATTTCCTTCCAGAACCCTTTTGTCGTCCTGGGTACCATGTGTTTGTTTTTCTTTTTTTTTTTTTGAAATGAAGTCATGCAAGTCCACAAAGTCATGTGGGCTTTCTGGCTCATAGGTTTCATGTCCATAGACGTCCGTTTGTCTGCACCTGCATTAAACAGGTTGATTAACTCATTTTTCTCTGAAATATGTTGTCTGTGTGCTTCCAAAAAATTTTGTATTCTAGCATTTTGCTCTGGGTCACTTTAAGATATCTGCTTTTATTGAAGTAAATCTTTTAAATGTGGGCATTGCACTTCATCTGGGGTGAATCAAGCTACTTACTTTTTTAACTCAAGTGTTTGTTTTATATGCATCAAGTTACTGACGAGTTTTTATACCGATCACTGAACCTTCAAGTTCTCTTTCGTGTCATCCCAACACCAGGAAGAGAAACAGAAAGGCATGTATGTGGGTTTTTTTTGGCACTTATGTTTGTTTTTTTCTTCTTTTTTTATGTGAAGATTGAAGATAGACATGCATGGGAACACACATTCCTTTCTGGCAGAGCTAATACAGTTTAGTTGTATACATGAATAGTTTTTTTCTTTTAAAAAAAATGTTTTTCTCATAATCAAGATGCACATTCTGTTTCAGAGCTCAGATTGCTTCTCCCTCACTTTCCAGCCATCTAACTCTAATCTCCATTATCATTCACAATAATGACTTTTTCATTTACATTTTTAAAATGCTAACATTTAAAAACATACAAAACATTTTGGATGATAAATATTGTGTTTTTGAAATGGTTACTATGCTTCTGATGTTCCAGGTGAAGAAACAAACCAACTAAAACAAAACAAAAAAAAAAGCAAATGCTTCAGTTCTAGATGATGTATTAACATGGACCCATTTTGTCTGATACCTGATCATTCTACTTAGAATTTAAGCCAATAGTTTTATGGTAACTGCCCTAATAGTGTATTCTACTTTAAAAGTAAATAAAATTGTAGACATAACAGGTTGTATTTTTGTAATATTTTAAACATCATGCTCTTCTTTTTCATTTATTCTCATGTAGCAAGTCGGAAAGAAGCACCCAGGAGCTACAGCTGCTCTTTGATCCCAATTTCCTTAAAAAACAAATCAGTCTTACAGATGGTAGGTCACATTTTAATGCTACGTTGTTTTTTTTATTTCCTAATTTTAAATTGCACTTCACTAAATAAGACAAAAAGAGTGACAAAAGAGCAAAACTTGATAAATTGCATCTGCTTGTTCCGACAGATTATGGTGAAAAACCCATCACACCTGCTCTACCCGACTTTGAAACTCCCATTTTGTATGACTCAGAGGATGAAGACTACTTGGAGTAAAACATTCAATATGAATTAAACTTATTGTGTCATGCATATTTTGAACAAAATTACTTTCTTTTGTCGGTGAAGTCAGTTATTGCTCAGATTTGAAACAACTTAATTTACTTAATTCATTTAGTTACTTCCCAGAATTTGTAGAAATGAAGTCATTGTTTACAAAACAGACATTGTGTTTGTATAGATGATGCCTGTTTTATAAGCTGACATTGAATGACATTGAAAAAGAAATTGAATGAAACTTACTCCACAATCATTACATCTCTACACTGCAAAAACACACAATTTTACCAAGTGTTTTTGTCTAGTTTCAAGCATAAATGCCTTAGTACACTTAAATTAAGACACAATTGACTTACCTTATCAGGAAGATATAAAATCTTGTTTTAAGCAAATAATTCCTTAATATTGATGGAAAAAGTACTAGGT
>NW_015113177.1:158527-169044 GCF_001443285.1 Poecilia latipinna | reverse complement strand
GGTCAAGCACGTGGTAGCTGCGCAGTGACGTCAAATGGGCATTAGCCAATGAAACGCGGACCCTGTGGTAAGGTCCATTGTCTTGTTATAAGTAAATTTATCTGCCAATAGAATTCTTACATTTTCATCAGTATTAATGAATTATTTACTTAAAACAAGTTCCCATATCTTGCTGAAAAGATACATGTAATTTACTTTTGTCTTATTTCAAGTGTAATTTGAAAAATGCACTGGAAATAAGATCAAAAATACCTGGTAACATTTGGTGTTTTTGCAGCCTAAAATAGTCAGAGTTGTTTTTATGTCCTTGTCTGCTTAAGGCACTGATCATGGCAATTAACCAATGCTTATATCATAACAGCAATGGGAAAGAATTAGGAAATTTCTAACATGTGAGCGTAAAGGCAATCAAAATACATGTGAACAAAGTTGAAAAATTCAAACATAAAAAACCCTTAAAAACTGAAAAAACCCCAGGAAAAAACTAAACAGTTTTCATATTTCCTCATCAGTCAGCACGTATAATAGCAAAATATTGCAAACTGGCTTATGACATCAGCTGTACATGATAAAAACCTTCTTGTTTTTCTTAAAGAGGCTAGTCTGATGAAAGCTAAGGCACAAGGTTTGTTCTAATTCTCCTGTTACTTAAATCATTATGAGTCATGATGTGTATTCAACTAGTCACATGCTGCTTGTTTAAATTAATGACATTTGTGTAAGATATGCTCCACTGTTGATCAGAAGTTGTATACATCAAATTTTTAGATTTTAATAAGTCATTTCTTGTAATTCATGAAACCTTTTAGCTAAGAACTTTGTAATTTAAGTGTGTATTGTGTGTTTTACAATAAATAAACAGAACAATCTTGTTTGAGCATTGAAGTCAATACATTTTGTAATTTCGTACAGCGTAGTTTTCCACTTTTCACAGGGATTCTGGTCTTTTTAAGTCACAGGTCCCAGAGACCTTTATCACAATGTAAAGTTTCCCTTCTTTAAGAATGATCCAGCTGATCTGGTTTGCTGTGTACACAGACCACTCCTATACAGCTCCTATTTCAACACATCAACGTTTTTTTCTTTTGTCCAACTCTGTCATCAGCAAAAACCAACAATGGAACAGCCTACATATTAATCAGTGTGGGCTACGGGGCATGACTCTCATTCAGCAGTAAAGGTTTCTAACAGTTTCTAGACTTTCATTTTATAATTAGTTTTTTTATTGAAATATCATAGGTTATGTATAAATATATATATATATATATATATATATATATATATATATATATATATATATATTTTTTTTTATTGAAGTCATTATATTATGCTAAAATACCATAAGTTATAAACCAGGTTTTACCAACAGAGATTCTTGGTTAATTATTCAGTAGCGTTAAACTGAATAATTTTACCTAATTGTAGCTACAAATTACCATTGTAGCTACAATTAATCGTCCTTTAAATCATGTGAAAGGATTTGTAATTTAAAGCTGCAGTAGCGAGTTCTGAGAAAACAGTGGACTCAGCCTTACCCATGAACAAGCTCACCCTAGAGGCATTTGAAACCTCCGTCTCTGCAGCTGAAAACAGAATTATCAAGTCAACATCAGGCTTCTGAGAAAACAAATCTCTTCTCTTGAATTCGAGGCTCGAGTAACCTCTTCAAATTAAGATTTCAAACTCACCTACACAAAGGGCCGAGCTCCAGGAGGTTGCCCCATGGACCCCTAATCCAGGGGAGGTTCTCTGCTTCCTGTGGTCTGCCATTTCATTGGGATGACTAAACACATTTTAAGTGACTCCACCCTGGTGGACATTTTGCCGAGGGAGATCTTACGAAGAGCCAAATCTCAGTATCACATTTGGAAGGTAACTAGATAACAACTTAGCCCCGATTTCATCCATTGTTGTTGGTTGTTGTTTTTTCCCGCTTGTGCATAACAGAATGCAGAATAGTCATGTTTATCGAGTAAAGGTTGGACAAATACCTCCTGGCTGCAAGACTCGGATCACATTTCAAACGATTAGATTCATATCGGATTAAGGAAAACATATCAAAGCAAAAATAGGGTCTGTGTTGTTAGGACTGTCATGAAAAGATCCGATACAGGTTGCATATAGGCAAAAAACTTTAGTCTGCATTGTGAATGTAGCCAAGTTTAATACTGTGTCAACATATTTTCTGTCCTGCCAGACTGACTGTTGAGTTGCATCAGAGTAAATGTGTTGACATGTGGCTGAATGATGGCTGCATAATACAACAGGACACCAATCTGCTTTAACAGTTTTAAATCAAGAATAGTTCACAGCTGAAAAGATCCAAAACAAAAGAGAAAATTCACTTACAACACACTGAAACAGTACAATATATTCTTCATAATTACAAATATTACATTACTATTTATATATGGCATTTTTGTACATCTTTTTCTATCATTTCCACTTGCAGTAAACTCTCCGTTATCTTGACTGGCTCTTGAAAAAGAAGTTTGGACAAAAGAAAGTCAGCTAGACTTTTATGTTGAAAGTGACTGAAATGTAACGGTTGAGCTGAACAGAAAAGTCCAGTAATCTTCAAGTATTCATCTTTATTTTACATACCTTTTATTCTTTTGTAAAGTATACAATGCAAAAACCCATCTGTAAAATGACCTAATTAGACATTAGACAAGATGTAGAAAAACATTTTAATGTCGTCATGTCACTTTGCTTGTATGCTAAAAGCAAGATACCATAAGACAAAAATAGTAATCCACTGGCTTTCTGTAATGATAACCGGCCCATTGTATATTTTAACATACACCTCCAAAGAAATTACTTGTGTCGGATAATAGGCATCGAAAAAAAAAAAAAAAAAAAGGTAAAAAAACGAAATTTTTTTATTTTTTTGTATGACAGCCAAGGCTTACATAACATTTTGCGTCTTTTTGTGAAGCTATGGTAAGAAACATGTCAAATGCCTTTACATAAATGACTGATATCTTAAAATATTTCCTTTGTTTGCTGTCCCTGTATTAATGTAAGCACCCTGCAACAGTTACACCTGGAGGGTTTCTGTCTGGTTGAACACGTCAGACCAACCTGCCCTGTAAAGCTGCATTGACTTTTCTACTATTTATCTTCAGGATAATTAGAATTTACCTAATTTTCAACACACAGTTGTGGCATTTTTGAAACTCTGAATATGACAACATAATTTACTAATTTGATCTAATCTGTAAACTGTAATATAATTAAAACTTAATGTCAACAAGCACAAGTAAAAAAAAAAAAACAAAAAAAAAAAAACTTTGTTGCATACATTTATTGTAAGTTGTATTTGATTTAGCATCTTTTTACTTGTTGTCCAGCCCATCTGAGACATATTTACACTGAGAGAGCAGATGGATATTTAGAGAATATTTTACACTGTATTTTACATTCACACCTGCATTGTGTTCAAACAGATGTCAGAATGTTTTAATCCTCTCAAGTAATCTTGTTTGATTTACCAAATAGGTGAACAATTGTTTTGTCAAATAAGTTCTTTTATCAGGCGTAACTTCAAGAGCCAGGAAATTGTACAGCAAATGTAACACGGTGGCATAAAGAGCCAGTTACAGTGAAACACTTCAACTTCTTAATCCTCAGTCAAACCCGTAAACTAAACACACTAGGTGGCAAAATATGTTTACTGAGAAAGTTTCAAATGAATTGATATAAAAGAGGCACTACTAGTGAAGATCCAAAGACAAACAGAGCTTAGAATTTGTTCCTTTGCTGGCACCTCAAGCAACAGATTGGGTCACGTTTAACAAAGAGCACAGTGTGTTTGAAATTCAGGAAAAGCAAAAAGTGAAGCATTAACTTAAGCTTTATGGAACATAAGTTACAGCTGCTTAGCTTTGCCCTGCATTGTTAGCCAACGGTTTTCTTTACCCTACACAGTAATTGCACAGTGTTATTGTTTTTTTTATTTTATTGATTTAAATCATTGGAACATTTTTTTTAAGTACAACTCAGCTACATCTACAAAAGATGGTGATTACACTGCAGACTACAAAGTGTGACGACAGAATCTGTAAGACCATTTTCTTTGTTTTGGATGCAGGTCAGCTGGTCTATTTCGTCTTCTCTCCACTCAAAAGTTGTATACAGACATAGAGCCTGGAACCTGTACACCTTTAGCATCCCAGCCCATTTAATCAGGTTAACAGCAACCAGAATGATTCAAGAAAAACAAACAGGCATCTACTTGCCTGCTCATTTCACTCCGAAACATAATGTCAGGCATTTTCCCACAGAGTAACTTACATCTGACCCGATCAGTGCGTTTGATCAAATGTGAACCAAGTTCTGTCAAACATCAATAAGACCCAGAATTCAGACGGAATCTTTTAGCCAGCTTTCTAAACCTTATTTTATGGTGGCTTGTGGATATAATCTTATACAACGTTTCCTAAAAAAATAAAATAAAATATCTGCACAGTTATTTTTTTAGTTAATGTACACTCTGAATGGTGTTCATTATCTTACTGATGTAGCTGTCCAGCTCCCTCATTTTTTAAAGAAAGAAACTTGATTAAGTTATTTTCGGAAGTAAGAATATTTTTGCCTTAGGTGCATTTGAAATGTGAAGAAATCTAGTGCTCTCATGACGGAGCTGCTGCTACAGGCTAAGTATTGTTCCCACTGCTGCAGATGTACATCAGTTGTGCTTTGCATTTATGGACTTCACCTTCTGACTCTCACCTTTGCATAATTTCTTTCTCCTTTGGCTCATTCCCATCCCCTGCTCCTACACAAATGTTGTATACAGACACCTGGTCTGTGTATACAGACACTTGATAATGTGTCTGTATACACAGACCAGGTGTCTGTATACACAGACACCTGGTCTGTGTATACAAGGTGTATACACAGACACCTGGTCTGTGTATACAAGGTGTATATAGACCCCTTAATTTTGTCAAACTAAGGGGTGACAAAATTAACCCCTTAATTGTCACCCTGAAAATGCTTGCATGTTATCCAATTTCTCCATGAGGACACCAGTGTCCTTAAGACAGCTGAGGGGCTTTAAATAGTCATTGTGTGTTTGTTACAGATGTTAGAGTCATTGTTCTTCTTATTCCCTTTTAAATATTTGTCCTTCATGCACATTTATGTTATGATACAGCGTACTGTACAAGGCTGTGGTCAAAGGCGGGGTTACTCCAGGTAAATGTCTTCTGTTGGACACGAGAACTCCACAAACTCTTTGTAGTACAACTGGAATGCTTTCCTGAAGAAGAGAAAAGAAGAGCCATCATTTCTTACCTTTCCTTGAATTTGCACACTCAAATTTTTGAATCGGAACAAACAATTTGAATTATAACTAATTCTAATCTTCAAGTATATGATGGACTGCTGAAATTAAGTATTGTTTAGTACGGTTTGGTTTTTATTCATGTTATTAGTTTTTGGCATTTTCTGTTATTTTCTTCTATGTAAAGTTTTATAATTGTCTTATCATTTTTACCAAACTTAATTTTATTTTCTGTTCTACCTGTGATGTTGTGAAGCACGTTGGTCTGCTAAAGTTGTTGTAAATGTGCTATATAAATAAACTCTGACAACTTCACTCTTATCCACATGCAATTTAAAACAAGAGAGAGTCACAGAAATGTGTGAATTGTCATGTCAACAAATCAGCTTATGCAGCTTCATCTGCCTTTTTGTTTTTTATATCTGTTGACACGTGAAACAAGACACTGAAATGCCTTTAATTTGAAACCATCCATCAAGAGACTCACAATATCAACAACTACAGCAAAACAATACAAAAAGCAATACAGTGCTTTGCAAAAGTACTTATAACCCTTAAACTTTTTAAATATTTTGCCACATTAAAACCATAAACACTAATGTAGTTTATTCACCAACACTGATAGATAAACCATTTCTTCCTTACAGAAGTGGTATTGTGTCATATACCAATAAGTGGTTAAATAAAAAAAAAAAAAGATAATTACAGCATGGCTATGAATTCAGAGGAAATGGGTCACATTTAATCAGAAAATGGAGAATGTGACATGTATATTCATTAAGCCTCCCTGAGTCAATATTTTACCAAAGCACCGTTTTCTGCAGCTGAAGGGGTAAATTCAATGTGTGCAAGCAGGCCCTGGCTCCCAAGTATATGCATATTTATATACATATTTATTCTTCACATATTGTATGCAGTAAGATTACAGCATGCCTCCATCTCCTGGAGTTCGGCCACTCTTGAAGGTTATTTTGCCTTGCAGAGGTGTTACAAGATGGCAGAACTTAATGAGTATGCTGATATTAAGCTGAAGTAAAAAGTGATTTTATTAATAGGAAACAGAAACTGAGCTCATGTGATGAGATTTGAAATCTTAGCAAGTATACAGGTTCATGTTAGGGCAGAAACTGTCAACTGTGGTGATTTTTTCATGTTAGGTTTTGTTATTAAAAAAATACAACCCATACACTAAGGTCTATTTTCTTTTTCTTTTTCAGCTCTATAAAAGTCCAGTTTGTCTTATCTGATCACACACCTTAAACCAAAGTGTTCTTTATCACATTTTGTGATGCACTGCTTCTAGTAGATAAAGGGGTCAAATTCATTAAGCTTAGACTATGTAGTACCTCAGGAAACATAATAAAAACCTTTACTTTAAAAGTGTTAAAAGGATTTGGGCACTTTTTGAATTCACAAAATGATGTTAAAGTCTTTTGTGAGTGTGTGTTGCCTGTGAACATCAGGTTTGAAATCTCTTCAACTATCCTCAATTGGTCTTTAACGGGGCCATTCTAACTCATAAATATGGTTTTATCTAAATCAGGTACATCAAATTCTAGTTCTGAAGAGTCGGTGCCCTTCAGGTTTTATTACATTTGTACTCCAACTAAGCTGATGCAAATAAAAGTACTACCTCATGTTAGCTCGTTCTTCAGAGGCATGTTATTACACCGTGTATTTCGCTACCTTGTGTTGGAAATATCTAAAGCAAGCAATGTCGAGTCCATGACTTGGTTCTGTTGTTAATCACGAGCCTCTTGGCTTCTTACAGATGTTTCTTTTTGCCTGGCCTGTGAGTTTAGGTAACTTCTTGGTAAAATCATAGTGGTACTGTACTTTTTCATTTTCAGATTATGGCTTGAGTAAAGGTCTGTGAAAGCTTTTATCGTTTTATTATTTAACTCTCACAACTTTATCCATGTACATGTAGACTTTATGCAGAAAGACACAAAGCCAGGATTCGAACCTGGGGCCAACTTGCACCATCATGCAGCCCCTCTATGTCCTAAAGACATTCATTTTAAAGTTTGGGTATCAGAGTAAATGTGCCTAAAGATGCCACTTTTCAGATTTTACTCTATTAAAATGAATTGAAAACCATGTATAATGCTTATTCCACTTCAGGTATTTACTACATTGTTTTGAAATAAGACAAACTGTGATATGGATGCGCGTTTGCAGGTACTGTGCATCAAAGAGTAAGTGTTTTTTTTTTTAAATAATTAATCTAAAGTTATTGGATGTACAGCAACTTACCCAATTGACTCAGCAAGAGGTTTGGTGGAGTTTTCAGACACAAATACATGGCAGGCAAATCTCTGATCTGCTGGGTGCTTAGTGATGAAACCAAAATACCTGTAGGGTGAAAAAAACAACATCAAACAGGATATAAGAATCCCAATCCCACTCACCTTAATAACTTCAGATTTTTGATTTGTTTTCATACAGCGACACCTAGTGGCAATTTAAAGCCTCCACATATGGACAGTAAGAAAAGAGGAAAAAAAGACTTACTTGCTGTTTTTAGGATGGTAGCCACAAAAAGAAACATTCTTTAACTGGAAGAAGTGACTGCACTCGTTACTCTGATGACAAGACACAGGTAGAAGAGAGAGAATGACATTTCTGATTAAAATGAAAAACACCCCCAGCTCCCCCTCCCCTGGACAATAAAAAGTCAAACATCACATCACATGTATTTGTTTCTAACTGTGCTTGGAATGGATTTGAGTTCAGGATGTCTGGTTGGGCAATTGAAACAATTATGTTTTTCAATCAACTATAAATTTATTTTACAATGATAACAGAATCATGCTTTCTTGCATTTGATACTTTTAAATAAAGGGAATATCTAATTCATATGCAGCATATAACCACATAACATGACAAAGTTTGGTTCTGGACATTGTGCATGCCTTGACAAAATGCTGACCTCTACAGAGTTTTTGATGGTTCCAAAAGTCCTTGAAAGAAGTTGCTTTTTGTGGGGAAAATCAGCCAAATCTGATATGCTAGATTGCATGTTTATGTTTTACATGTAAAGGAAAAGGTACCAGAAAGAGTCTTACTCTGTCACAAGCATAATAGTCCTCTTGAACAGCAAGCTTAATTCCTTTGACGTTGATCTCCAGGACACAGAAGGAAGGTGGGTTGAACTTGACTGTCATTCGTCTGTTGTTGGCAATCTGAGGGACATGATTATGATTTACTTAATTGAAAATTCATCAAAAATAAATTTGTAGGTTAATAAACCTGATAAACAAAAGTAAAATAACCTTTTTTGGTACTAGTGTATTTGTTCCCTCACAGGTAAACAGTCATGGAGAGCAAGCGGCTTCCTACCTTCTGCATGGCTGCACACAGAACATCATTTCCTTTGTGATACGGCACTTGGACTGAGCCAAGGAACTTCAAGCGGTATCTGTCCATCCACTCACTGCTCTTAACTGCAAAGAGAGGAGAGCAAAAATGTATGAACAGAAATTAAAGGGAGGAGGAAAATAAAAGCAATTGAAAACTTTAGGCTTTGCTTGCTGCTCTTTCAAAATGACTGTTTCAGAATCTGTGAGATGACAGCAAAAGTAAGAATAAAGCAAATATTTTATCACATCCAGTAAGCTGTTTCAAAGTTGCTCACAAGGTAAGGAAATGTAATAAATAAATATATTAAAGAAATATGGAGATAGATCAGAGAAAAAATGAATAAGTAAGTAATCTGAAAAATAATTAGCTGTAACTCTATTATGGCAGGTTGTTTGATAATGTTCTTAGCTAATTGTTGTTGACATTAAAGTTGAAATTAAATTTGACTCCCACTGTAGTAATTTTGTGCAGTTTGTTAGTCACTTTTCCACTAAAGTCAAGACAATTTTAACATCTGGACATAACAGTTGTGTCAGTACCTTTGTAGTAGTCAGTGTCCCTGTTCACCTCTATGGCGTAGTAGGCGGGGAAGATTCCATGCGCACCAGTTCGCATGTTGTAACCCTCGTACCAGTAATCCTCTCCCTGGACCTCCACCAGCAACGGGTCATCCACCTCCAACTCCAGCTCATCATCATGTCGAGGCACAAACCTGTTGAGATTTGTTAAAATTCCACATTTAAATTGGTAACGGAAGAGCAACGACAGGGCAGCGAGATGGGAGGTGCCAGGCCTCTAGGCTGCCTGGACAGATACAGAAACCTAACAAAACATGAGGTAGGAATTAGGAATACATTTTTTTGAAGGATTGAAATAAAACAAATACAGCTAAAGACAACTCTCCATTTATTTTTCACAAGCTAGCTTTACAACTGCAGCACAGCTTGATGCTACAGGAAGACAGCAAAGTAAGCTCCTTTCTGATAATGCTTCAAAAATATTTCTGTATTCTTTTAAGATGATTTTTACCCAGTTTTTCAAACTGGGTAATAAAGATGCCGCTAGTAATATGGGAAGAAAGGAATATATTAATATAGTTTCTTTAATGTTTTTCATCTTTAATGCTAATGACCACATATTTTTTGCAAGGTAGTACTGCAATGTTTCACTGAAGAGAGCAATATTACAAGACACATTTTACATGTACTTTTCCTATATATGTAACATTTATGTTCGCATGAGTCTAAAAACAAATGCATATGAACTGACATTGAAACTTTGATAAACTTACAATAACCTAATTTCAACAAATCAACAGGTTATTAAATTACATTTCATCAATTACACTTGCAGTTTAAGTTTTTAATCAGGTATGTTTAATAAATTTACTCTTTGCATTTTTTCTCATACATTCTAAAGCTGGACATTGAAAAGGCATGTAAATTTAAATCACATCGTAAATTGGCTTCATACATGTACATATCAAAGGAAAAGCTATTTTGAAGCACATCTGCTCCCAACAGTTATTGACTGCAGAGTGGGCTATGTAAGGACAATGCCCCCCTGCATCGTATGATGTCTTGCTACATAAAGACGCTCTTGTTCTGTTGGCTGCGTTGCTGCTGTTTTGGTCCCTGCTTCCCAGTGCCTGGAACAGCCTGAGGTTTTCAGTAGCAGCTGGAAGCACTCAGTGCTAACTGGAGGGAAATTGAAGCTTTTTCTTCTCCGTACTTTATGTAGAGAAAAGGACAACATAAATGCCATACTGAGATAAAAATGCAGACTCAAGCCTTATTTGAATTTGCCACGACTGATGATTTATGACAGTGTTTTTCAACCACTGTTCCGCGGCACACTAGTGTGC
>NW_015113177.1:141540-154139 GCF_001443285.1 Poecilia latipinna | reverse complement strand
AGGCTTAGGGCTGCAATTCAGTGCAACAACAAGAAACAATATGCAGATTATTTAATAATCTGGTGAAGTTTTATTACTAAAAAGCACATGACAGACTGCATTTAATTATATTTTAAATAGATTAATATTTGTTTCTGGTGTCTTGGAACAAAATTGTCAAAATTTTGGGGTATACAAACATCATATTATAGAGTTTAGTGTCAAACATTTTTCTGATGAAACATTTTGCAATAACAATAAAGGTATAATAATAGCCGATCTCTAGTGTGAATGCAGTAAAAATTTAAGTATGAGGTCAAATGCAAGAATAATGCATAATTTAATACAGACTATCTCATCCCTCATCCATGCAACTCCTTATAAAACAGATTGTTGTTTCAGTAGTAACAAAGTTACTTCCATTAAATATGATGGATGTGAAATTATATGGATTAGACAGAAATCCTTTTAGCACAGATATCGGCATCACAAACAATGTTTGATGGGAACTGTGTATTTTTGCCTTACCTGTATACTGCTCTGTGGGTCTGATCTTTCTCTTCCCCATTTATGATACAAGAATATAAACCAAAGGACTCAGCACCTTCAATCACAAAAAAGAAATCAGAAATATGAGGACAACTGAGATAAAAATAAGACTTTACAGATTGCAGTGCCAGTTTTTATTAGGCCTATTGTGCAACTAAAAAAAATCCAATTAAAGTACAATCAGGTCACTTTTAAGCACAGACGGATCATTAAGGGTCCATAAATCACACTTTAATGGGATGTGAAACTGATGAGTTTGTGTATTTCTACCTACATTCCCTTGAGATTACTTGCTTTATTCTGCACTGGGTAGATTAACTGCGGTGGTTCTAAAAGGTTTCAAAAATGCTCATAATACACAGGACAGTAAACAAACACCACAGTACAGTAGAGATGGCATAGAAACATTAGAAACACAAAGCCCATCTGAGAAATAGATGCTTTCCATGCACTCATTGAAGAAATGGTTTCACAAAGAAGCAAATCATTGGCAAAAGATGTTTCCCTTATGGTGTTATGTTGACTAGAAAATCTAAAGCTTTGGTTGCTGAGATCTACCAGAATATTCATATATGGTTTAAATTTAAACCATAACCGATTTTATGTAAGTGTTCAATAGTGCATTTAAGGGAATCCAGTTTAAATGGATCCCCTTAAATGTGGATCAGCACAAATTATTTCTGAAGGTGTTGAATCGTGTTATGTGATGTCTTTGATTTAATTATAACTTAATATTATTAAAAAAAAACTGTACTATACTCTTTATAAGAAGATAGAAAAATATTGCTTTCAACTTGCACAGTAAGCATTTAACTGGAAGAAATCAGTTTCACTATAGTTGGGTTGAATAAGATTTTAGGAAAATAAAATATACATATTTTAGAGATTACATATTTTGAATTCCAGCCAGGTAAAGTAAAGTGAAATCTTTTAAACATTGTAGCCCTATTTGAACAAAGATTTGTCAGGGATGTTATGGAAAAGATTTTGTCTTAGTGAGGCAACTTTATGTTAAAGAGGTTAAACAACCAAAAAAAAAAAAAACACATGCAGCTTTATGAAGACTGGAAAACAAAGATAACTGTTCAACATATTACCGATTTAAATAATCCAGAAGAAAAAAATGATCCCTATTCCTCTAGAGATCCATTCCAAGCTTTAAGACAAAACTAAACACTAAAAGCAGTGAAGATTATGAAAATCTATAATCTTCACTTATAGCATGAGAACATACAGTGTTCTCATGCTGTATGAAAACACTCAGAATCCTAAGTACTCATACAAGGCATTACTCAATTCAAAAATACCTTATCAATTCTGAAGAGAAATTAAACTATAATCAAACGATTGCTATAAGTCTAGAATATTATGTTTCCAGCTTAACTAGGCAAAATGGTCAAATTATTATTTGGGAATCGGCTTCATATTAGGGGGTGAGATCTCTAATGGAGGTTATGCACATGTTTTTTTTTTTTTGTTTCTCATGTATATTGTAAGTAAATTAAAATAAGGTCAAATATTATCTATTTTGTTTATTATTGTTTAGTATCTTTCAGCTTATAAACTGTACAAAGGTAGCTTAGGAGGGACTTACTAGAAGAGCGAGAGCGACCGTTCATGAAGACATTAAGGAACTTCTTGGAGAAATGCAGATCTTCCTCCGGTGTTGAGTCTTCAGAGAGGCAAGCTGTGGCTTCCCTCTGCGCTGCTCCGGTCTGTTGGTTTTGTTCCTCGTCTTCATCTTCCTCGTACTCCTCCCCGATGGCCGACTCATATGGAGAGGAGACGCAGTTATCGTAGACTGTGGCTGAGTCACTGTCGTCGCTGTAGCCTTGGTAACACTGTCTGAGACTGACAAGCTCCAGCTGAGCGTGTTCGTCCACCACTAGTGTGTATTTCACCGAGTCATATGTTAGGCTGCTGGCTTCGGAGCTCAAGGTAGTCCTTAGTATGGCAGGTTTACTGCCACCACCATCTCCACTTCCTGCTGTCTTTTTCATCTTCCTGTCCATCATTATTCTGTCTACATCCTCATCCTCACCACAGTAGCTGTCATCGGTGGCGTCCACATATTCTACTGATGAGCCAGCCCTCAGCATGGCCCCTGCTCCTGTCCCCTTCAGGCTGAGGTCTAGTGCGACAGAGCCGTGTGCTGAAACAGACATGTTGGGTGGTGTGATGAGAGATTCTACACAGGAAGCATAGGAAGGTGGAGGGACGTAGAGCTCGTCCTCCTCAAAAATGGAGGGGTTGGTCCGGTCTGGGAGGGGCTGATAAGGAGGAGGTCCCTCTGTGTCAGAGCTTATGGACATGCGCCCTTGCTCAGTCTGCTGCGAGAGAAAAGGTCGGTCCTGAACATTGGGGGGTTCCAACGGGTCCGCTGATCGTTGCACTGGAGTCAGATAAATCTCCTCTGTGGGTTCCAGATGAACATCCGCCTGGTGGCGAATCTTTTCTCGGTGGCCCGAGCTGTCCGTCTTACCCGTTGGGTACAGAGGAGCGGGTGTGTAGTTCTGTGGTGGTGGAGGTTGTGGTGGTTTCTCCTGCAGCTTGGAGCGAGTTGCAGCCCCTGAGCTTGAGCTATGCGAGTGCCCCGAGGTGTGGCTGTGTCTGCAGGGGGCGTCAGTGGAGGTTCCTCTGTCTTTGGTCTGCGCGGCCCCACCCTGCACCTTGTCCTCGTCGCTCAGACAGCTGTGCTCTCGTGGAGGTGTGAGGTCACCTACAGGAAGAAAGGATGCAAACAAGGCCATGCAGACAGCCACACAGACAAACACGGAGGCACACAGGCACACACAAAGGCCAGGCACACAAACAAAGTAAGTACACATGATGCAGACATGCAGACAGGAAAGACAACAGAACGCAGAGCCACGGAGACAAATGGACATGGCAGCGAATGCACAGACAAAAGAAAATCCAAAGCAGAACGAGAGACAAGTAGAAATGGTTAGGTAATGTTAGGATTACACAGATAAATCCCCCTTACTCATCAAATTCAGAGCTAGGATAAGGTGCCTGCTGCGTTATGTCACATGTTACGTCATAATCCATCGGCAGTAAATCAAAGCATTATGTTATCATCCTATCTTTCATACAGTATTGAACTGTGGTGAGACAGCTCCTCCTGCTCTTTTCTTAAAATAAAATAGAAATGCATCCACACAGAGAGCATAAAGGTGATCTGGTCAGACAAAACAAAAATTCCACTTTTTGGTCTACATGCAAAATGCTATGTTTGGCAAAAACCAATACATGGTGTCTGCCACATTATGCTAAGAGGATGCTTTTCTCCAGCACTTGGGAAGTACATCTTCCCAAAAACAATAAATAATAATGGGTCTAATCTGGAGAAAAAAAAATATTCATGAGCATTTAAAAAGCACATATAAATCTATATTTAATGTCATATGATCTCTCCTTGGTGTACTGACAGAAGAAATCCTGTCCAATTTCATAAGGCTGTTTAAGCATCAGCTCAGGGCTGTTTCAAAAGGAAATATGATGAAAACAGTGAAAAAGTAACAAATCGCTTCATCTTCTAATAATAACAAAACCCACAGACTAACAACACTAAGCAAAAATCTAACTTAACACTCGCCAACATGTATTTATAAGACAAAATGTATCTAAACACTTCTTTAGCTTTTTACAGATTTGATTATTGCTAGTGGGAAGAGCTTTGAATAATGAGAATGATCAAAGTGCATCAAAGAAGGCTTCACATCAATATTATAATGTACCGGTATTTTTTATTTTTTTTTTGCAGTTTGGGCAACAGCTCCTTCCAGCAGTTGGCGCCCCAGACGACAGGCTATAAGGCTAATACCATGAGTAGCTCTGACTATATCCACAGGAAAAGAGAGGTTTTTTTTCCTTTGCGTTTCAAAATAGTACATTTAGCACAGAATAGATTCCTATTGCCAAATGTCTGCAGTGAGTTTTTTTCATCTCCACAATATCTGTAGTGAAAAAGACTCACTGCAGACATTGTGAGAGCAAAGGGCTTTGAACATTTTTGTAATAATGCAATGTGACGGCTTCCTGAGTTTTAAGCTACGTAAAAAAACAAAAAACAAAAAGAAAACTTTGCTTTCCTTCAGCTAACTCCACTCACCATTGCACAAATCCAAGCTACTAAAGATGCAAACACAGCCTGACAAACTAAATTAAAATTACACAAAGTCCTCTCCACAGTTGAAGGAAACTTTAACTAAAACAACTTTACTCAGAAGCAAGCTTTGTACATTTACAACATTTAATGTTCTTGTCTAAAGAACCAGTAAAATGAAAGCTCACCTGTTTTAAGAGGGGAGGACGAGCCTGAAACTTTTTCCTGCCAGCTGTATTTCTTTCCGAATGAGTTGTTGTTTAATGTGTCCTGAAAAAAGAGGAAGGGAAAGGACTGGTGAGAGGAAAAGATGGATACTGAGGTGAACTTGGAGAGAACGTCAAAAAGGAACCATGTTCCAAAGTTCGAGATGCCAGTACATAGTCGACGACTTTTGTGAGAGCATTACATGCACGGACACACACACACACACACACACAATGACTCAAATGAATGAGTGGGGATTTCTTTTGTCCGTGCTTCGTGGCATGCATTTAAAGGGACACAACCTTTTATAAAAGATCCTGGGAGCACACAGTTCATTCACACAGAGCTGTGGTTAACTCAGTTTGAATCAGACGTTACAATCTTACCTCTTCACGAATTATAACAGCATTGTTAAGGTATCATTTCAATAACAATATCATTTTACATCAGTGATGACTAAATAGTTAATGGTAAAGAAAGCATCATAGCTGAGGCGCATTATCTGTACTTTTCTCATCTTGTAACAATAAATGCAGGAAAAAAAAAATCTCAACTAATAAAAACCCCAATCCTGCATGAGGCTTAGGTGTAAACTGTAGTTTATTTAGAAATCTGAAACTCAAACCCATACTGACTAGGTTGAGCCTTCATGACTGTGGTGTTGGAAACTAGCTTTAGCCTATCTATGAGGAGTGGGAAGGGTGGAAATGGAGGAGTTTTTTTTTTTTTTTTTACAGTTTATCTGTCGCATGTTACACTGTCATTATATAGTAACAGTTTCCACAAAAATTTAATAAACACATATTGTTTATAAAAATTACCTACAGCTTTAATTCATGTACACAATATGAGACATTTCCATATTACAAATAACACACAGTGCTGAAAACTTTAAAAACATATACTCAATAGGAAAAGACTTTGAATATGGTGTGGTAAAATACACATCACCATGAGCTTCAGCCCTACTGTTACAGCAATGGAGCTCAATTAAATAAAATTGCACAGACAGAAGAAGGTGATCAGAATGACTGAAAATCAGCAGTAATGATCTTTGTGACAGAATATATCCTAAGTGGAAAAAAGCA
Source organism: Poecilia latipinna (assembly GCF_001443285.1). NCBI lineage: Eukaryota > Metazoa > Chordata > Actinopteri > Cyprinodontiformes > Poeciliidae > Poecilia > Poecilia latipinna. Next base: position 148,208 of record NW_015113177.1, on the reverse strand, counting down.
AAGTTTCATAATGGACAACATGAATGCTTTAAAAACTATCACAAAAGATCATACACCAGACTGCTGTTTAAAATCAGCTTTTCATATCAGACACATTCAAACACTATGTCTGGGTTTAAAAAAATTAAATTTAATTTCCAGTTATAGAAAAACACCAGATAGAAGGAGAAGTGGAAACTCCTGTGACGGCAGTGTGTCCCAAATTAGATGCTGTCCTCCTCTTCTACCCACCCACCACACATGAGTCATCGTTCCTCTACGTTTACCAGGCGGAAACTCAACTGTTGCTGTGGTAACGAGAGAATCAGCAGGTGGGAGACTGCACCCATAGATCTGGGAAGATACAGATTTTACCACTGTGACAAGCTGATCATGGCTGGGGAGAGTGAACCCAGAAGAGACGGTGTTAATGACTAGGATGATGTTGCTGTAATTAAACTGGATTTCACTGATGAATGTTTTCCAAGATGCCTCAGACTGTAACATTATGTCTGATGAACTTCATTGTCCTGGCATCTTCTTTTCGCACCAAATGAGCAGGTTTCTGCTCCCTAAAATTAAAGTCAAGTTTCTTTGGAGTTTCTAAATTTGGCAGGACATAAAAATTAGGATGTGGTAAGGTCAGGAGAATCATTCACTTCTCAGCTTTTTTCTGCAATGTCACCTCATGCCAATTGAACTGGTTTTGTGAGATCTGCTACAATAAACTCCGTAAAGAAGTTTGTAGATCTAGCAAATCCCTTACTAAAACATGCATGTACTTCAACATAAGTAGTGTGTCTTAACTAGATGAGTGATTAGCCTTAGACTCAGATTAACTCTGAGGAATCCTTTCTGACATGGCCGTCTGTTCCTCTGTCTTTTGGCTCACTACCCATGCAGATTTAAAAGGGAGAGTCAGAAAATACCTTCTCTGTCAACAAAAATGTGTTTTTTCTCTACTGTAGGCCAGCTTATTTACCTTATATTTAAATCTCAGTAGTCTAATGAGCTGTTGAGCTCTGCTTAGCCAAAAAAAAAAACTATTGATTGCTACAAAATTATGCACAACTAAACATATACAGTATGGTTCAGTAGTACAAATCTGCTGACCTGGAAACAGTCCTACTGTGTCTTCTGTCTCCTCTTACCCCCATTTTGTTACAGTACAATGTGAGGGAAAAGGTTGCCTGAAGAATATAAGCACTGTATCCTACTTACTCATCTTGTCTGACTTAAGCTGCTCAACATTTCACTGGTTAAGCCTCAAAAGCTGTTAGGAAAAATTAGGATCCACAGGAGGAGCCTAATTAAATAAAGAAAAAGTTGACTTATTGTGCTATGAAAAAGTATGTTTTTGTACATTATAACAGATATTATGCCAAACTAGCACTAAAGAAGCTCAAAGGAGAAAACAAATGTTTGAATATGGCTAAATACGACCTTAATTGATTCCCAGACCCCAGACAGACCGTAATAATCTGAGCAGCTGTGCTCAATGTGGCAACAAGAAGGACACAGACTCCAGCTGCTGCTGCATCGCATGCAAAATCACTTCTTCGACAGACACTGTAAGTCAGCCATAGCAAAAGAAGAATTGGTCTAACCTCTGAGCAGGATACAAAGCAACACCTGTTAAAAGATCATAGTGGTAGGAACTAATGGTGGCTGTAACAGGCTCACCATCTAAACCATCCCCATTGGTTTACTATGATGAATCAGTGATGTGAAGTCTGTCTTATCTTCATAGTGATGAATTCAATGACTACTTGAACTATTGGAAAGCTGAAATTGTTGATAAACTGATAAGGCACCTAGACGCAGATGACCTAGAAACAACTATAAGCTCAAAATGAAAGTGTAATTGGTTCATCATAGAAAAACAAAAAGAAAGCCTGGACAACCTTCCAAAATTGACTGTTCAAATCCATATTAGGAATAAAAACAATTAGCTGATTGTTAAAAGGACATTCCAAACATCTTAAAAGGCTCAGATTTTATTCCAAAAATGTTGCTAATTTGTTGCATAAAATTGTTGATTTATTTATTTTGGTCCTCTATAATCCTACCATCCAAGTGAAATGGCTAGGACTCAATGTCCCTCACATGTTGTAAAATAAACTTTTACTAAGCCATCAGAAAGCAAAACAAAGCAAAACCAGGACAATGGAAGTCATACTGACCCACTTTCAACATACACACACAATATCTGGTCGGTTCTCTCAAACAAATCATGCACAACAAATGCCTTAGGCCAAATTAAGTCATAATCACAGTCATACAGAGTGACTTGAAAACAACCAATTACATACAGTCCAGTTTGACTTTAGTTATCAATCAATGCGGTCAAGTTCAATCGACTATTCAGGTTAAAAGGTTTTTCATCTAAGGAAACCCAGCAGATTGCATTCACTTTCACCACTTATTCCTCCTGGACAAGCAAGTAGAGCCACAGGACAATTGATTGCATTATGTCTTTGATTTTGTAACAATCCTTCATACTGAGCATGAATGGAGCAACAGCTGTAAGGCCACCTTTCCTTTAATAGGAAGATGCGTCCAGAAGAACATGTGAGGAAACATCTGCAACGACCAACTGGGTGACATAACTGGGACAATGGTAACAGCTGCTTTAGTTCTTGTTAATGATGAGAAGAAGTCTCCATAGAGAACTCTTGCTTTGCACAGAAACTAGTAAATGTCAATAGAATGCCATATGGGTAGAGCCCTAAATATCAAATTATTAATTTGAACCAAATCTTAATGGCATTTGGCCCAGAGCTTAGGGTTCAATTCTGTGAATAATCTTTAACAAGTGAAAATACCATGTTTTAAATTGTTTGACCATAAACTGGTAGAAAAATCCTCTACTATCTGAGGCAAAGAATCAAATTTGATTCAGTCAAAATATCTACTGACTGACTATTTTATCAACTTCCCCTCACTAGCTCTGGGTTTGATCCGCTTTTTCCTTCAGAACTGTTCTAATTATGCATGGCATAAACTCAATAGGATATCAGAAACATTTCTCATAAATTTTGGTCAATATTGATATGATGCCACCATAGATTGGTTAAATGATGCAAATCTTGTCAAAGGTGCATTATTTGATTGAAATCTGGTACCAACTGGGACCAGCCAGTGTGCCAATAATTATAGATCCCCATCAGCACTATACCTCTACTATTAGCCTGCATCACTGATGAAGGACAACATGGGTCCATGCTGTCGTGTTGTTTACACACTCTGACACTGACATCTGAATATCTTAGCTGACTCATTGGACCATGCAATGTTTTCACATTCTGTTATTGTCCATATTTGATGGCCCTGTTCATATTATATTCATACGTTGATTTTCTTAGCCGAAACTGTATATCTTGTCTAGATATATACGGTTCTCAAGCCTAATCCTAAATGTACATTCTTGCTCAATTAATGTCAGCAAATAAGAGAAATGATTGACAGATAGAACTCAATGTTTTAATTTCCACACATAGTCGCACTATGGGCTCTATCTCACACAACCTTTTTTCCCCAAACACTAACATGTGTTTGGGAAACACTAATATGTGTTTGGGGAAAAAGATTCCCCAAACTAAAAAGATTTCCATTTTGCCCTATATTCTTTGGAAACTACCAATAAAAGTGTAAAATTTGCCCTAACTGAGCACCGTGTATAGAAAATAGCTCTTCTGTTCTCACACAGACTGACTTACTGAACAAAACCACTCACATCACGAGCTCTATTCAAGCACAAACAGAGATGGGCACCAATGGGAAAAATGTGTCTTGACAATTGAAGCCATTGTTTGGTCTAGAAAAGACATCCTGTCAGGAAACAACTGTAATGAATTCAGTGGAAATGTCAACCATTTTGTTCATCTTTTCTCAATTTTGAAAACATATTTTTTTGCTGTTTAATGGAATAAACAGACATAAGGCAGTCAAACGCATAAATAATCTTGCTTCTGACTTCCATTAGCACTGTGCTCTGTCAGAAAGTGTGCACGTGTGTGTGTGTAGATAAGATAATTCAGGCCATACCTGTGAACGAGGCACGATAGGGAAGAGGTTAAGGGTCGTAGGTCTCTTGGGTCGGTATGTATCCATGGTAACAGGTGCTCCAGAGTCCTTGGTGACTGGCACGGTTGCAACGGCGGATGCCTTCAAGGTGTCTTTATCACCGCGGTAACCGTCAGCACCGTCAATGAGTTCCAAATGCAGCATTTCTGCCTGAAACTGGCCAACTGCTCCCAGCTCCACCCTCCCCGACATGCTACTGGTTCCTCGCCTCACACGGCCCTGCAGGGATTGGAGGGAACACAGCGTCAGTCAAAAGAGAGGAAGAGAAAGTGGCACACAGACAGAGAGAGAGAGAGAGCATGTGTGCATGGGATGAGGAGATGGAGCTAACCAATTAGAGGCCGTTCTGTCTTCAGCAACAGTTTCACTGACAACAGTTGACCACCTTAAAAACAGCACATACACAACTAATTTACAGAATCCTCTTATTTAATGATAATGTTTCCCTAGAAAAATAAAGAATGAAACCTCTCTCCCCTATGTCTAATTTTTGTGAGATGTTGTTTCTTTCCTTTTTTCGTAAATCAGTGGTCATATCTGAAATTATGCTCATATTAGGCTACTTTGGTTTTAAGAGGTGCTAATACATCACAACTGATGTGTTTGGCTTAGTTGCATTCATTGGCAAGAGAAGAGGAAAAGTCTCAAACTCATCACAAAGGTGGAATAAATACATGCTAACTTTAAACAATTTATGGATTTATTCCTTTACAATATAATTTAGTTTTCCACCCATTTAAAATCCAAAGATAATTGATGCGCTTGCTTATGTTTCATCACTTTATGACCTAAAGTTATACCCACAAAACTGTCTTATGCTTCAATATTGTATGAAGGTACCAATTTGTCATAAATAATGCTTTAGCATCATCTTTCTACACATTAGATTTTGGCATAATTTGATCTTCAGCTAAGCCACGCTGCAATTTTTTTAAATTCTGTGACATTTACAGCACATGTGCAATTTCTGCAAAACTCAATAAAGTACAGTTCAAATGGAACATAAATTGCCCCAGTAACATTACTTAATCCCATAATGAATTATGAAGATGACTGCTCTGCGACAATTATGAGTCCCTCACCTCTGCATTGTGAATGCTTGAAGTGACTGCAAAAATAGTAGGACAACCTGACTTACTTTAAGCTTACCAAATCACAACATCCAACTCATATGAGCATTGTGAACAGACAGTAGGTAAAAGGGCAATGAGCCAGTTAAGTCTGCTTTACTTATCATCAATTCCCCAGTAGCTGAACACAACACACAGTAACACCAACTGTTTCTATTGGCTTTGACGTGGACTTCAGAGTCACTGTAAAGCCTATTAGTCTTGAACTCTCTCTTTCCTGCACATGCAAAGTCTAGTTGCAAAACATTAAGATAAAGAAAAAGACAACACAAAAACTTTGCAAAATATCTGAATGTATTATCTTAACTTCTGTAAATTTTCAAGTGCCCAAGTAAAATAAGTCAGATAAATCTGGATTATTTAACCAAAATGTCAACGGCATGGTGATAAAGTCAACAAAAAAAAAGATTTTTTTTTGTTTCTCAACACTGTTGGTATTCACTCAAGCATAGTAAAATAAGTTACTGACATGAAAGAAGTCAAAATCATAATCTTTATGGTTCAGTGTAAATATTACAAGAGAAATATTTTCCATTTGAACTTCAGCAGATTGGTTGTCAACATGCATCTTTACAACTGCAGGCTGTGACTAAAACCCAGCTGGTGAATGGAATGGAGGTTAATCCTCTTCCATTGGCTAAATGTTGCCTTCAAGCACATTTGCATGCAGTGAGGCGCTCATCCCAGATTTCCAAAGGTCTTTCACTTTTTGTCTTTCACCAAGGAAGAAAAAAGGCCTTTTTGTATGAGAAGAGAAAGTGGTAATGGTATGTGAAAAATCTGTAAACGTTTGATCTGATGTTGCAGCCAGAAAAAGATTATTTATACACCTCTACTGGTAAAGTCTATACTAGAGATATTAAAATGAAGTGTTAGTATTTAGTATTAACAGTCACATTTAAAATGTATATGCTGTGAAGTTATGCCATAAGTGGGTTAAAAATAATGACAAAAGCAAAGTTAGTATTTTTTTCCATCATAAATTACAACCAAGGGTTAGAATTAGTTTAAAACAGAACTTCCATAAATGTATCATAAAAAGTTAAATAAAAAATACCTGAACATAGGATGCATATGTTCTGCTATATATGACATGTCTTGCAGAACCCTCAATTCAAATATAATTGGCTGTGAAACGTTATTAATTAACTTTCAAAATATTAATTCCCCATCTAATGTGGTAAAAGAATAACTTTCTTTTTTCATTTATCTAACTTACATTTTACAATATTATCCATTCATCTGTACACTGATCTCTAAATCCACTCATCTTTTTTCAATCTACATTGCTCATCTACCCACACATCTGCACATTCATCATATCTTTCAAAGATCATTTTGTATGTAGATCTGTCAATCTGCCAGTCCATCTATCCAGCACTGTATACATACATTAAATCAGCCAACATTCATTTATTTTTTAATCAAGCATCATCTAGCAATGATCAATCCAACAACATGTCCATTTATCTA
>NW_015113177.1:125979-136763 GCF_001443285.1 Poecilia latipinna | reverse complement strand
CCCATCACAGTTCAATCATTGGCTTGTGGTTTCCATCCATCCATCCATCCATCCATCCATCCATCCATCCATCCATCCATCCATCCATCCATCCATCCATCCATCCACAGATTCACTCATCCTTTCCTCCTCTTCTATTTTCAGTTCAGCCACCAGACGACTGTTTCTGATGTAAGCTACTTTTAAACAAGAGTTTTTCTTCACTCCCCATCCCTTTTCATCTGCTAAAAATTTTCTTTTCTTTTTTTGGTTTTTGCTTTAATGGCAACAAATTGTGGCTGGCCCCTTTAATTGACTCCTGTCCCCCTGTTGCTAAGAGACAAGCCACCCTGGTGATGAAGGCAACATTCCTGATTGAATTTATTAATCAAAGTAGAGTGAGCAGGAAAAAAACAAGACAACTCATACTATGCAAATCAATAAAAAACTAAAAGAAAAAAAGACCCTGAAAGAGTAGTTAGACTTAATGTATGAAAGTATGTTTGTCAAGGATAATTAAGAATCAATATCTTTTAAAGTTTTTGTTTAGTCTCTTTTTAAGATAAAAAAAAATTACTACAAAACACAAAATGGCAGCATTTTAATTGTTTTTGATACAAGTTTAAAATACATTACATGTGAAAAAATAGCTTCCGTTACCTGAGATCATGGAGTAAACAGACTAACCACAGTTGTTCTCAGGTCATAAAAATGTTCTGTTTATTTCAACTCACTAATACACACTAATATTATCAGCTTGTCGTAGCTGATAGTATTAGTAAAGACAATTTCTATATCAATTTGGAAACACTTAAAAGCAGCAACTCTTAAAGTCCATTTGTTGCCTCCTAATATTCATAATAAAAATCTGACCAATTGTTTGCTTAACATATCCAAAGCTGTGTATTTAAAAATAAGCTGAACAAAGCTGTCCTACAAATTAAGGAAAAGACTAGGATGATGGTCAGTAATAAGTCATTATATATTCAGAGATAAAAAAAACAACAACAAAAAAACGAGTCAATCTGCATGATCGTGTCCCTAAATGGCTGTGAAAATGGTGTAAACAGGAGCCAAGAGAGAAAAGGACTTCTCTTGTGTCCACTTGACTCGATGAGGCAGCTTCCTCTCCAGTTACCATGTGTAGAGGAGATGACGAGAGCAGTATCCATGGGGGTGTTGAGTGTGTGTGTGTGTGTATGCACGCACACGCGCCAACACTCGATGTATTTTCAGCTTCGTCACGTGGAGTGGGTAAGAAAAATACTGTTGCTATGGAAACAAGTCTGCTTATGTGCTCATAAGCACCGTCATAGTAGTGCTTACAAGACTCTGATCTCTAAAACAATGATTTTAAAACAACTGTGACGATGGTGTTTACCATGAGAAAAAAACAATAAAAATTGCTTCGTTTTAGGTCACATGTTGAGATGAAGATTTGTCTGAAAAATGCATTAATCAATGTTTTTTTTATGTACATTTAAGAAGCTTTGCAATTTCCTCTGTCTTTCACAACTCTTTTGCTCCACATATTTGCTTTGCATTTGCACTTTATTCATGATGCAGATTCTAATAAATATATGCGGAGTAATTTTAATCCCATCCATCATTATGTGTACGATTATTAGCTAAATATTTAAACAGAGAATACTCTTTACTATTTGTGACATCCCTGATTTGGCTTTTGTTAATGTCAGCATGATATGAGATCCTTTTTATCCCTTTTTTCTTCTCACGTACCAAACTGAGCAAAATGTAAATAATACATACATGCATACATAATTTCTTATTTAATTGCAAGTAAACTGCTGCAAGACCTTGTTTGGCAAGAAAAGGGACTTTGACAGGAGATCTACCATTGAATCTATTTTTAAAATTAGGATCTCACACTCGGGTGTGAAAATAGTGTCTGCAAACAACTGATGCATCTACCCCTGGGTGTTTTTGTGTGCTTCTACAGACATTTTAATGTAATTGCTCAGTCAAGTGACCCCACCCAAAAATGTCATTATCGCCAACCTTTCACATACGACGAATGGCTGTACATCAGATCAATTAATCCTTACACATGAGCATGGAAGCACTCTTCTCTCCCAGCCCCGCCTTGAGTGGATGTAATGATGATACATGTTGTCATCCCACGTCTCTAAGGAGCACTAAATCTCTTTATGCTTCGTCTGAGCTTGATCTGGTCCACATTAACCCTTAAATACTAAAGCCATGTGCACTAGAAATTCAATATGTCTTTTGATGAGCCCCGGCCTGTCTTTTCTTTGCCAGGATAAGCCAGGCATTCGGACACCTTTCACTGTTACAAAGAGGCTGACTACAAAATATTCTACAAAGAACTGTTACTTGTACATGAATTGTTCTTCTCTTAAAACTCCAACTAAATTTTTGAAGGTGAACTGGAAGCACAATAACAAGAAGCACAGACAAACTCTATAAGCAGAAAGCTGGACACAATTAAGCAGAGAAACATTTCTGACCAAGGAATTAACCAAGCTAACAGTTCCAGCTAAACTAAATAATGTGAACAGTAAACAGCACTGAATCTTCAATTACAATCTTTTTAATATATATATATCAGTCAAGTGACCTTTACAGCAGTAATACCAGATTAAATGTCAGAAATGAAATCATATTTCAATATGAAAAAAGCACATTTCCCTGCAACTGAGACGAGAATTCACAATCTTTATTCCCTCCAGTTTTTGCAAGTGGTTCAGACTTCTCCTATTTTTTCTTCTTTTTTTCCCTTTTTCTCAAGTATATTCACAAACCAGTTTGCCCTAAATCCATACAAATGAAATACAATAATTGGGTCCAACAGATGGAAGCAATTTAAACATCATTGTGCATCAAGTTGAAGTTATTCTCTTTTTGGTTTCGAGTACACCAGATATAGAAGTTATCAAAAAGATTCATTTTTGCAAATATTTTGCATTTGCGATTTTTTTTCTTTCCAGTACCAGATTGCAGTAAATCAGTGAAAACACAAACATCAATTCCAGCACAATCCAGCAATTTGCCTCTATTGTCTCCTCTAATTGAGGAGACAACACAATTTTAGTTGTCTCCTCTTCAGTCCCAAACAGAGCAAAAAGTCAAAAAAAAAATTGAGAAAATTATTTTAATTTAGAACTATTTAAGAAAATTCTAGGGCCTTTTTCCAAAAAAACATCTTACTGGAGGAATCATGTCACATAAACAGCTGTTTAAAATGCCAATATTATTAGTTTGAGAGAAAAAACAACTTAGTATAAGAATATGCTGTAAATTAAAGTACTTTCGATTTGTCCCAGTTTTGACCCATTACATTTCTGGCTTCACAAAAGTTAAAGGACGCTACAGAACATAGAATTCAAAGAATCGGGACATATTGTATGTATTTCACATATTCCTCTGTGTGTGCACCCCTGACCTTTTCTAAGAACCACACATATTTACAGAACATCTGATTCACCTCGCCCTGCTGACACAGGAACTGTTGTCTGAAGTGATGCTCCTTCCATTTTCCTGTTAATGATTGATGAGGCAAAATGCATTCTGAATCCCCCTTCTGATGTTGACCTTACTGATGTGGTCACCACTACTTAAATTTTTCAAGAAGAGCCTCACAAGCTGATGACTGCAGCTGAATGTTTAGTTTTTTTTTAAATCATGTTTATATTTTTTATCATCACGTTTTCTGATAAAATTAAAAATTGTGAATAAATAATTATCAATAATTGACTTGTGCTGTCACTTTGTGGGATTCATATCCAACAAAGAAAGGTAAAAATGGGAATGGCTGTATTAGTTTGACCCAATCCAAACTGTGTTGATTAACTTTAAAGCCATAATACTTGGGTTTAAAAACACTTTAATTAGGTAGTACGTAAAATTATTTTTGACAAACATGGAGGCAGTAAAGAGATTTAAGAACTGATGTGATATGATATTATATATATACACACACACACACCCACACACACACACACACACACACACACACACACACAATACATAGCCACTGTGATTGACGAAGAGAAGGCTTCCTTTTCCTCCCACCCAAGCAGTTTGATCCACGTCGTGATCCAAACTCTAGTACAACTGATGTATAAACCAGAGACCAAACACAGCTGACTCTTTTCAAATGCTAAACAACAATCCTTATATTGAAATGATGCACGGTCGGCAAAAGCCAGACAGAAACAGCCTTGTACCCTGGAAGTACAGTCACTCAGGGACACGGAAGCTTTGTTGTTGCGACTGGCATGACACCTGATTGGTGTTTGCCATTCAGAAACCCATTGTGAAATTTTACCTTCACAAGGCCCCTGAGAGAGGATGAGTCATCAATGTTCACATACAAATACACCTCCGCTGAGAGAGCTCACATTTGGTAATCTGATCTATAATTAGCTCCCAGGGTAAGATGGGGAAAAACTGAAAAAAATTAACAACCTTCTAAACCTAAAATATATTCACAGCTCTCTGGAGGATTTCCTATCAGTGCTACGCAGTGCTAAGTGATCAAAGATAGATGTTACTGAAAAGCCCCTCAACCACTCAGTTGCCAAGGATACTGCAGCAGAGCTGAATGGAGGTGGTGATGGTGGTTCACTGGGAACAGAGCAGATCTGACAGAATAATAAATCTACTTCTGGCTATTTTCTTCCTCCATCTTACTCATTATGGTTCAGCACATCTATCCTATTGAGCTGAATTTTACACTTGCTCCAGTTTTTTTCATGATTCACTCAAGTAAATTTGAGATCAATATAACAAAAATGTGACTGTATGTATAGTTGAACAAAATAGCAATTTTACTGTGGATTTAAAATTAATTATACATTTTTGTTATCACCACATTTAGACATGAATTTATGAAACCTTTATTTGTTAAGTTAGACATGATAATGTCAAAGCATTATCTACAATACTATACAATAAAATGTTGACAATATTAAATGTTTCACATTTTCCTCCACCTTCTTTTCCATCATTACAGCATCCTCACTCTTCTCCCTGAACTTTAATATCTTTGTCAGGGGGATCTATCAGCATAAACAGCAGTAAAAGTCCATCCTAAAAGCCACATATATTTTTGGGAAGCAGAGCTCTAAAGCAACACTTGAAATATTATATCCTACAAAATGTTGTATCCACGTAGTCTTTTACAATTGCAATATTGCACACATTTGCAAGAGAAATTGTTATTCAGTATTTCTTATTTTTATGGGGCTACTACATACTTAGAAAAGCATAAAAAAAGCACAATACAGACAAGCCAAACATAGATTGATCTATTATGCTTTTTGTGATTTATAAACAGATTTTTTTTTTTATTTAGTTAAAAAGACATTTATTGTATGTCTCTGCTCTCATGTCTTCGCAGTGAAATCAATATTTTTAGCATTTAGAGATCTGTGGTAGGTTCAGGGTGACATTACAAATACATTTATTGTAAATGTATTTATTATGGATACTGTCTCGCTTAATATTTGTGACCTAAAAACAAAACCGAAAACAACACACTTAAGTCAATATATAAATCTTTTCTTGAGTTTAATTATTAACTGGAGCCATAAATGCATTTTAAGAAGCAGCTAAGCTAAATAATTTGTAAGGTGTAGCGGAAATGAAATCAATAGTTAGTAGGTAAGTGAAATCAATAACTGAAGGAGATCATGATTAATTTTACAGAGGTTAGTTAAGCAAACCTCTGCATTAAATGATAAAGTATTGTAACATAAAAACCTAAAGCAAATTCATTGCATATTTCATGAAATTTCATGACTCATGGAATCTTACTTTAATATCAGGGCCGTTGCAGTTGAGGCTCATCCCACGCTCATCAGTGATCTCTGTAATCTCCGAGAGGTCATCATCCTCAAACTCGTCCAGACTGATGTCATGAGTCAGCCTTGTTGTAGGAGAAGATTAACATGAGAAGGGGAAGAGAAACAGATAAGGGGAAGTTAATCTCTCAGCACTCAGAATTCTTACAATATTCCACATCATTGTGAGTTACTTCTTTATATGATATTGTACTTTTATGACTTAGTTTTGATCAAGTTTTAGACCGTCCTCATACTTCATGGTACACAGAAGAATTCATTGTCCACTCAAGGTCTTGTTGCTGCAAAATAAGTTATTACTACCAAACCTGACAGCTGGTTTGATATGTGTGTGTGTGTATGTGTGTGTGTGTGTGTGTGTGTGTGTGTGTGTGTGTGTGTGTGTGTGTGTATACTGTGTCTGATGCTCATCAAACTTAGCATTGGTCTGATCTGTCCTAAGGACATATCTCCAGAAGTCTTGTGGTTTAATCAGGTATAGGGTTCCAAACTCAGGTTGTGCAAACATATTTTTATAAACAGGTTTTCTCATGGAATACCTTAGAAACAAGGACACAGATACCAGCACGAACAAAAAACAACTATACTTGGATGTAATTTTGTTCTGTGTTCACTGTAAGTAAAAGTCAAAGTTAAAGAAAAAAAAATCATGAAAATAAGAGGCAGCACCAACTGTATCTCAAGCCATAATGCACTAATCAGAAATCCCAAGCACCACCTTAATGTAATGCTTGCAGTGCTTTTAAACGCATTCACTTATGTATGGTAAATGTATGACTTCATTTAGTTTCTGTATTAATAATCCTACTTGAGTAACTTTAAAAATATCCTTCATTTGGTCCTGGACAACAGGAAAATATGAACATTAATCTTTTGATTTATCATTTTGTTATGTTACAGGTCCACTTTCACAGCAATTATAGACACAACTGTGACTTATTTATAGTAAAAAATACAAATGCAATAATAGCTTAGTCACTAAAATACCTAAATGAACTTTAGGTCAAAAACAGTCACCAGAATCCAGAGAAGATATGAAGATACCTGTGTCAATTCTGCACCATTGATGCATTTGTAGATATGTCCCATCTGCATTGCCACGTTTGTGCTTAAAATTTTTTCAACATGCCTAAAAAAGTGATAAAACAAGTCTACTTTGAATGGTGATCAAACTATGTATGCCAAGAAATGAATAGGATGGAGTGTCTTTAATAGGGCAGTGTGACCCTGATTCCACTGTGAACTGTGGCCAAGGTAAGACAAAATACAGAGCAAAACTCATTATCATACGCTTTGGTAAAGAGCATTCGATTATATTTATATGCCAGCTTTAGACTTACGTTTAAAAAGAAAATCATTCCGAAAAATATGTTTCTAGATAGAAATGCAAAGTAGATAATATTGTGACAGAAGTATACGTATGCTCTGGTAGAAAACATAATATTGTAGGGAACCACTCTTTTCTCGCCTTCACATCCTCAAATTAGGAGCATAAAGCGTGAAAAAAAAATAAAAATAAATAAAACACAGACAACCTTTTTGCTTTTGGAGCAGCATGCCTAAATATGCCTACACCCTTGATGGACTGTCTTTTTGTCTCCGACAAGATTCAATTAACTTCAAGTAAACAATGCTTCAATTTTCTTCATCCTCAATCATGTCCGCCTGTTATCTCTCTACCCTGCAGGCAGTTCAGAGGCTGAGTAGTAAAACGGTTTTTGGAACTAATAACAGAGAGTAAGCTAAAGTTAACCTGGATGACAATAATCACTCTGGTAAGCCACAGTGCTAATGTATCATTACTGTCATTCCTGGTTGCATTGTATGCATATGTGGGCACAGCTGCAACCATCTTTAGCAATTATAATTTAGGCGATGAAAGCTGAAGGCTTAACTTAAAAGGGTTGAAAAATTTAAATCATTGTCATTTTTTGGATTCTTATTTACTGTACATTTTATCTCAACAAACTAATAAAAACTCTAAAAGCACTAGAGTAAAATAATATCTGAGTAAATGTTTCCAAAAAAGCCTAGAAGTTCAATCTCATGCTATCACAAATTTGCACAATATTTTTGCTTTTATTATTAGCATTTTCAGGTTGAGTTATTGAAAGGACATTGTATCCTCATTAAACAAGTGGTGAAAAAAAAAAACAATCATATTTCACATAGTTTAAATTCATACTTCCCACTGAGTGTATCACCTATAGGGAACAATGTTGATTTCACTCACTCAACATTTTGATCTTGAAGGGCTTTGATAACTCAGTTTTTTGCCATGTGATGGGAAACATTATTTATGCTTATATTCGGGTTATGTCATTGAGTGTTGAAATCAAGGGTGGTTCAGAATTGTTTTGTTCACTTCAGGCTTTAAGATGACATTATTTTGAATATTTTAATGTAATTGGTTGTAATTTACCCCCATTTTTCAAAATTGTCTTTTTCTTTCCATCATCAGTGTTATTTCCACCACTCTTCAGAACGTTCTGAACTGGCATTTGTGTGTCTTCATGTAATACCTCCTGGCGTGCATTGATGAAGGACAGCATGACCTCACGCTCAGGAAATGATGGCCCTTATTACTTATGTGAGTCTACAGTTTAGCCTGCTAGAATGAACAGATATATTTTTATCCATACCTTGAAACATATAGTTTTTATTTGCAAATACTAAGAAACTTAATAAGCATTTAGGTTTTCACATGTTTCTTATAAGAACTCACTGCAATCTATATAAAATGTTGGCATCAAAGGCATTGAGAGTTAACCCAATAATGATGTGCAGAGTCTTAACTCTACCACATTTCTTTAAAGTTCTGATAATTGCACATTGGTGTTGGTTGCCTTACTGAACAACAGTGGCCACAGTCCATACGCAGTGTTATGAGGGAGAAGTGAGAAGGAAGTGCAATGATAAAAAATCCCAATAAGCTTAATGCATGACATGTTACTGTCACCATGTTTACTGATAACTGTCTTCACAAGGACAGAAGGAGAGATGACCAGAGAGGTCAACAGGAGGTTAAGGTAATGATTGGACCATGAAATATAAAGAACAAATAAAGGCAGCGGACAGTGAAACAGAGAAGGGAGAAGAAAATTAGGCGGTGGGAGATAAAGCGCCTTGACAGGACAGAGTGACCCTGATGCCACAGTGAATTGTTGGTAAGGTGGATGCAGCCACCGGAGCGAAGCAAGACAGTGGAAGACATAGCAAATTACATTGTCACAATGAAACACAGAGACATCACATAGACTAGAAGGCAATGAGAATGGTAAATGGCAGTGTGAAAACTTACATGGCAAATATTGTAAATTTAGATCAAGCTGATGTGAAAGCCAGTGTAAACACAGTTGTCCTTTACATACTGTATCTCATGGACTCAGTTTAAGGGTTTGCCATATGTACATCATTCTCAATAATGGAATGGGGTATCAATTAGGGGTTGCACCAATTAGTCGACTAGTCGATTATTTTCTCTGCAATGACTTTTTTCTGGGCCAGTCGACTAGTCGCAATTACATGACTAAACAGATTTTTCCCAGAAAATGAAAGAAGGTGGACTAGGTGAGTTCGCCAGAAAGCTCAAATTGTATAAAATTCTAAATAATTTAATAATTACAAACTGTAAATTACAACATAGGCTACCGCAATAGGGGCGTTGCGCGGGGCGGTGGTTAGCGCGGCGCCCCGCATACAGAGTCTTTAGCCCGCGGTAATCAGGAGTCCGACTCCTGTCCTCCATTCGCTGGGCCCAGGCCTCTCTCTGCTCTCTCTGCCCCCTTACAGTCAGATCGTTGTCAAATAAACTAGTGCCGAAAATTTCCTTAAAAAAAAAAAACAAGTCTACCGGAGTAATGTGCGACAACGCGTCATGATGTCAGACTTTTTTATTCCTCAACTACCCCCAACTGATCAGCGTCACCCTGGGTATTGAAGCTTTTAACCTTCAATACGCTCTTTAGAGCTTTACGCTTCTAAAGAGCGTAAAGATCTTTATAAGATCTTTACGCTCTTATAAAGATATGGTTTGACTACATCTGGAAACTAAGTCCAAGCTTCATCCTGAGGATCTGATAGAGGCGATCTCGGCCGCCGTCTGCATGTCGGTTCAGAGAGCCGCTGCTGAGTCAGCAGAGCCTCCTGCTGCGCATCGGGCGGAGGAGCAGCAGGAGGAGCAGCAGGAGGTTTCGTTAAATTCAACTGTAACCAAACGGGAAACCGTTCATAATAAGTTTGGTTTGTGATGTTCCAAAAGCACCATTGTGGTCAGTGTGATAATTTTACTCCTATACGAGTAACTATCCAGAGATCATCAGCATCAGCCGGTGTTTTGGGGAAAAAAAAAAAAAAGTCAGACCCGACTTTGTGCAACAAACTTTTCTCCGCTGCTCACGAAGACTGATCTGTTTATTGCTCTTTTAATTCTGCATACTAGACTTGGTAAAAGCGGGAGAAGGGGAGGGGGTGTAAATATTTGCCGTGAAAATAGCTGATAAAGCCTCCAAGTAGTTGTGAAGGTTTTTGCGCTTACGTCACCATGTCGTCACCGCGACTAGTCGACATCGATTCGACTATTATGATGTAGTCGACCTTAAAAAATATGTAGTATTTCAACCCTTAGTATCAATACAGTACATGGACTGAAACATAACTTACAACGAATTTTTATAATTGTTATAAATATTTCCGGCAATGACGTGAGCCAAAAAAAATCATACAAGCTGGAAAAACAATAAACAAAATTACTAAACAACATTTTTTGATGAGAGTGAGGAGAGATTAAACTTAAGAGCTCATTTTATCTCCAGAATATTATAAAGTATGCCTTATTTTGTGCATAATAAATGTATAAAACCAATGTTTTTTTAGTCAGACTGAATTACTTGCCTTGGCAAAACATGAGCAAAAATCTACAGGATAGTAAAATCCACAAATATGTTTTATTAGTTAGAC
>NW_015113177.1:118652-122919 GCF_001443285.1 Poecilia latipinna | reverse complement strand
GGCTTCCCGCGCCCCCCTTGCAATGACACGGCGCCCCCTCTAGGGGGCGCGCCCCACAGTTTGGGAACCTCTGAGTTAGACAATGGACATTGGTTCTAACCAATCAATGTTCTATTAGTTAGTCAATATAGAACTAGTTAGTTCAATTGAATAAAATTAGTCAATATAACTAGTTCTAGTTACTAGTTCTAACCAAAAGTTAATTCTAACAATTCTAACTAACTGTTGGTTGCATTCCAACTGTTGTAAGCATTTAACTGAACCTCCTTTCTAACCAACAGTTAGAATTAGTTTCCTAAAATGAGCAAAAATCTACAGAATAGTAAAATCCACAAATTTTAATAAGTGTCCGGATCAATTTACACACAGAAAGTCCCCACTCAACGTGTTAGCATTCAAAGCATTTAAATTAACCTTCTTTCAGTGCTATAGTGTGACTGCCATCCAGAAGAGGGCGCCGCTAGTCATTCTTAGGTGGAGCCAGCTGATAGCTGCAAGAGAAATAATCATGGCGACGACATACCCAAACAAGAAAGTGAAATGGACCAAACAGAGACCAGTGTGGGATGCCAAATTCACTAAATGTGATTCGGTTTTGAAATATAAACGCTCCAAGAGCTCTGTATGTTATTGCCTTGTTCATTCAGTTGTGCTGCATAGCAGAGCAGCAATAACTTCTCAAAAATTATCGATGCACTACGATGTGATGACAGAAAAGTGGAGAGCATTACGCAGGAAAAATTGTAACAGGATTGTAAAAGATATGATACCTATAAGCAAGTTTGATGATAATGAAAACCAATAAATTGTCTCTAATAGAAACACTTACATTTCAGTTAAAATGTTCCTTTTCCTTATGCATAACATTTCAATAATAGATCAGATGGACAATTTATTCAAATGCATTAACCTTAAAGCTTAATAAATTAAAGTCATATTTGTTGTTCACTGTAACTCTCTCAGTGGATTGCTTTACATTGCCATGTCTAATATTGTAATGGTTAAAAGAAAATGTTAGTTATTCTACTAGGATAACTACTTTTCATATGTCATAGTTCAATTACACTTTTTTCTGTTTTCCTTAATATGAAGTATTCATGGATTGAATTAAGAAAGATATTAATATGTCAAATAAAACATTGGATTTCACTGCTTGGACAGTTTCTGGCTGAAGAAAAGGTCATTTTCACTTTCTCCATGGAGAAATCATGTAGTGCAGATGGACACAGCGCTGCAGGATTGATGTTTCAGTTGGTACCACTACGGATTTGGGCTAAACTGCTGCATTATTCTGACAGTGGGAGGTGACAAGGCAGCCAACTGGCATTTGTGTGTCTTCATGGCATGCCTCCTGGCGTGCATTGATGAAGGACAGCATGACCTCACGCTCAGGAAATGATGGCCCCAACCAGCTTATTAGCTATGTGAGTCTACTGTTTAGCCTGCTAGAATGAACAGAGTTATTTTTATCCATACCTTGAAACATATAGTTTTTATTTGCAAATACTAAGAAACTTAATAAACATTTAAGTTTTCACATGTTTATGTGCCTGGAACATTTATATCTCTGCATGCTACTATAAAGTTCCAATAAATCTATTGGGGGAAAATAACATATTGATCTTAAAAAAGTGACTCAGAAAACATAAACACAACTACAGACAACAAAGATCAATAAAGTTTGCTTCACCTAAATTATAGCAAACATGTCTGAATATGTAACAAACCTTCTCCTTTTAGCCAATACTCTGTTATCAACATATCCTGGCCAATAGTTCCATATCTTGGCAGATTCAAGCATACCCTTTAAGTCGCTCTCATTATATGTTCCTGTAAATTCACAGATCACAGGATTTTTTTCCCCCAACCAAAAGATCACAAGACTCAGTGCAGTCCGTTATTCATCAGCTTCGCCCTCCTGCAAGGACGAGACAGGGGGTATGAGCCGAACCAGGACTGTCCTGACAGATTGACTACATCAGGTTACAAAAAGGAAACACTCCATCATCCTGTGTATGAAAACAAACTGTGAAAACAGACAGACTCTTCCACAGAGTGCTACTTCTGCACCAGCACTGTTGCCATAACGTATATGCACAGCATAAGACTTCTCAGGTTCTATTTTTGGTCAAATTGCCCTCTCCCTCTACACGTTCTGCATTTCTCCTTAAAATAAATGTGCAATCTTGTGCATCCGGTCTCCTTCAAGGGCTTGCCTGCCTGAGTTTTTCCGACTGCAAGGAGATGGCATAAAATAATAAAAATAAATACAAACGGTTACACACTCACAAGGTCACACTCATCCGAGCGGCTGCTCACAAAAACAATACCCTACCATTTTTCCCACTGGTCCTCCATCCAACCCTCTCCTCCTTCCCCTCCCGAGTCCATTCTGTACGTGAGGAGGGCATCCACAGGCAAGACAAGAGAAGGATGAGAAGGAGCAAGAGGGTTAGAAAGTGAAGCAGGGAGGGAGAGAAGGAGGAGCAAACAGGAAAAGAGCCGGAGGAAAAAGGAGGAGGGGTGCAGCTTGTCCTGGTCGGTGAGCTAGGAGTCCGATTCAAAGCTCCGCTTGCTACCGTTCGCTCGGAGGGAAGAGATAGATGGGGTAATTGTTTGAAGCTGTGGCGCTGAAGCTGCCAAAGAGGAGTAGTGTTATATAACCCGCACGGTGCTGTGTGCATCAGATTTACTACGCCACTGCAGAAAACTGCTGGTGTTAGCAGATCAGTCAACAGCACGGGAAGCCCCAACAGGAGAAACATCAGCACAACAGGACACTCCCCTGTCTCTGTTTCTCTCATCTGAACAGTGTCAAGCTAAATTATTCATGAGGAACATCAGTCATCAAAGTCGGCATTTCTTTGTTTTCGTCTAGCTCTCCATGTATCTTCTTAACAAAATATGCTTTATTACATTTATCTGTTTGTTGTGAGATTATGTTTGGGTTTGGCAATATAAAACACATAAAACATTGCTGGTTTTTTTATGCAGATTTTATGACAGAGTGACTAAGTTATGCTTTATTGCATCATTTTTCAGATAAACACCAAATGTTTTATCGTTTAAAGCACCTAAGTGTGTTTCCTCCAATATATTTGTTATGGCAGCCTTAATTGAGTAATTTATTTGTATTTGTTAGTATGTTACTTGAGAAGTATTCACTTTTTTAGTATATAGTGCTGATATAAATTTCTTTCAAGTCACGAGGAAAGAAAAGCATATGATAAAAACACCAGTCCATCTACAACACCAGATAAAGCCATGACAACTGTCTTTGAAAAGCTACAAGGACATTTTCACAAAAATGACATCCATAAACACCCCACAACACTTGGTTATGAGCTAAATGTACTTGGACAGGGCTGATAGCCAGTGCTATAAAAATTGCAAATATTGGCCTAATTTGTCTAATCGCTAGTCTGAAACATTAACCAGCTCAAATTAGTAAGACAAAAAGTTTCAGAATTACCATATCAGCCATATCATTTTTCAACATTTGATCCCATAAGTCAAAATGTGCCAACATTAATATTCAATGTTTAATTCCTTCTTGCTACTGTTT
Source organism: Poecilia latipinna (assembly GCF_001443285.1). NCBI lineage: Eukaryota > Metazoa > Chordata > Actinopteri > Cyprinodontiformes > Poeciliidae > Poecilia > Poecilia latipinna. The sequence goes on along the minus strand of NW_015113177.1, from coordinate 119,354 downwards.
GTGTATTTTATATAAGCTGAAGGCATCATAGATTTAAGAATAGAAAAAAAAAATAATTTCAACTTTGTATTTTTTTTCTCTTGGCAAAATCTGTCCTTCAGATTGTATACTCGTTTTGTTATTGCATAATATCTTAAAGTACTCATCTGTCTTCTATTCAATACTGTATTAGTAGTTATCCTTTGTCCCTGAGATTCTGCTGCTTGCCATCAGACTGTAAGGATACGTTTAAAATACTGCCAGGAACTAAAACCACCAGAGCGGTGAAAACTGCAGAGTGAAAGCAACTCACATGAACTACAGCATTTTAAAGAATGATTTACTCTCTAAGTATTGAATATACTAGGAATATTAAGTCCACCTGACAATATCAGACTTCACCCTTCTAATTGAGTAGCTATTATCAGAGTTTTGGAAACTTTATGTCTGAATACTGATAGGTGTAATACAGATAACTGGCATTAAAAGCAAGGAGTTTACTAATAAAGTAGCTATCTTACTAACCAAGTTACTTTTTGTAATGTTGAAAAATTATTAAAATCTACCATATAGAAATAAGAGTTCAGATTCGGCCTACCAGATCGCCGGCGATCCGAGATGCATACATATTTTTCAAATGCCGGTAGAATTCGAACCACGTAAGGTAGAGCAATTTTTTTTTTGCATATTAAACTGTAAGAATTGCGCTTCCTTTTCCGACCC